>NC_041395.2:328244124-328544124 GCF_900747795.2 Erpetoichthys calabaricus
CGCCCTCCTCACTGGACAGTTAAAAACACCAATCAAACTAACGATGACATCAAGTATTACCCAATCAATTTCCCATTGGGATTAATAAAGTATCTATCTATCTATCTATCTATCTATCTATCTATCAAAAGTAGGAAAGGAGGCATCTTCATAAAATGCGTGTGGGATGATTTGCATGAGACGCTGCTTTAAAAAAAAAATGATTACAAAAATACGGGATAAATCCCGTCCAGTATTGATTCAAAACGGGACGCGCAATTTCATTGTCAAACGCGGCACGATTCCGTATTTTAAAGGACGGGTGGCAACCCTACAGTGCCAGGTAACCACCCATACAATCAGATTGTGATTCAGACTAGGAATGCAATGAATGTAATTACCCGATCTACATACAAGGCGAAAGTCTTGCAACATTCAAAGATGATGGTTTGGGATAATTAGTACTTATTAAGTACACCATGGAACATAAAAGAGCTTATGAAGCCTTGAACCGAAAAAAGCAACATCTCAGAGATCGTACAAAAAAAAAGGAGGTAATGTCGTTTTACTCGCTGTAGATTTTAGTGAAACATTACTAGTTATTCCACGAGGGAGACCAGCAGATGAACTCAACGCTTCTTTAAAATCCATGCTTCTCCCACGGTCGGTTATATGTCGCGTGTTCTCGGGTAGGTACACCAAAAAATGTATACATTTAAGCATGTAATGGGCAAAGAAAAAATGAGGTATACCCGAAGGCACTGCAGTAGTACTCAATGTAACTTTACTTCTTAAATGTTAATGTTTTACTGTTTAATAATTTATACGCTTCTTATATATTGTTCAAATTCTTTTATCAAAATACCAGTGACAGCGCAATGCACGATAACATGGAGTGAATACACCATACGCATCTGCCCACGGCCGCCCTGGTGTGCGCAGATAGGAGTTGATTCTAAAATAAAATAAACATTAAAAGAGTAATACAATCATCACCCATAAAGCGGATAGCAGACGTGACGTATTATATGTGTACCACATTTCAAGTCAATAGGTGAAACAGTTTGCAAGCTACAGGTGATTTAAATATCCTGGACAGACCAACGAAAAGCCACGGTAGCAAATTATACAAGAAGATTTTACTGTTTAATTATTTATATTTATATGAAATGTGCTTCTTATATATTACTTCATATTCTCATATGATAATGATTTTAATGTTGTTTATATTGATTTCTATGTTATTGTAAGTGCATCTATGTGTGTATATGTATGTATGTATGTATATATATATATATATATATATATATATAAAAAATATATGTGTATATGTATATATAATATATCTGTATATGTGTGTATATGTGTGTGTATATGTGTATATGTATATATATATATGACAGGAACACTCATAACAATGACAACACAATTACATTGACAATCATGTTACGTTATTTTTAAAATGTTTCCTTTACTTTTTCATAACCTCTTTAACACACTACTTCTCCGCTGCAAAGCGCGGGTATTTTGCTAGTATATATATATATATATATATATATATATATATATATATATATATATACACACAATTAAAAGAATGCAAACATATCTTCCTCTTCAAAGGAGTGCGCGTCAGGAGCAGAGAATGTCAGAGAGAGAGAGAGAAAAGCAAACAAATCAATAAAGCACCGCCGTATAAAGCAGATGCAATGAAGGCAGCAGCTCACACCCCCTCCATCAGGAGCAGAGAATGTCAGAGGGAGAGAGAGAGACAGATAAAAACAAACAATCAAAAATCAATACGTGCCCTTCGAGCTTTTAAGTATGCGAAGCACCGTGCAGCATGTCGCTTCACGAAGCAGCTGCACAGAAGGGAACAACGTGAAGGTAATCTTTCAGCATTTTTAGACGAGCGTCCGTATCGTCTAGGTGTGCGAACAGCCCCCCCTGCTCACACCCCCTCCGTCAGGAGCAGAGAATGTCAGAGCAAGAGAGAGAGAGAAAAGTAAGTTGGGTAGCTTCTCAGCCATCTGCCAATAGCGTCCCTTGTATGAAATCAACTGGGCAACCAACTGAGGAAGCATATACCAGAAATTAAAAGACCCATTGTCCGCAGAAATCCGCGAACCAGCAAAAAATCCGCGATATATATTTAAATATGCTTACATATAAAATCCGTGATAGAGTGAAGCCGCGAAAGGCGAAGCGCGATATAGCGAGGGATTACTGTATATATTGTGACATACCAACCTGGCCACAGGCAGACACCGAATATACACACGCTTTTATTTCTCTAAATATAACAAACAGCACCACAATGCCCAAACCAGCCAACTCAGTCCCTTTTCTCTCTCTCTCTCTCATCCTTTTGTTTCCTCTTTGGCCACCTTCTCCTCCTCATCAGGCTCTTGTCTTCTCCCTCCTGACTCTGGCTCCCGGAAGTGCTTCAGGTGCTTGATTGCCCCTTTTCCAGCTGCACTTCCGGGTGTGGCGGAAGAACCGCCCACACAGGCTAAGGAGCCACTGCAGCTCTTCTTGTGGCACCCCAAGACCCCAACAGGGCCGAAGAGAACTCCATCTCCCATGGTGCCCTGCGCGTATCCAAGGCACCAGTGCCATCTAGGGGGCCTGCCATCTAGCGTCCCGAGGGGAAGTATTGTACAGCCCATGCCTGTTCCCCTGGACCATATATATGTATTTATATGTATATATACGTGTAAGTGTTGTGAATTCTTACAAATTATTGATACGTGTTTTTTAATTTAATTTTTAACAGATTTAAATTTTCTTTCTTTAATGCACTGTGAATAAGAGCATTTGGTTTACAAATAAAAAGTCCTAGTCAAATTGGTCAAATACCAGGTTTTGACCCTCAAATATGTGTAAAAAGGGTTGGGAACTTAATACCTTTGAAGGCTCTGTGTATCTACTGTACATGTATGGAACAAAAAGATAACATACATATTTAGATACATCCCCAGCATTTTAAAGAAGTTAACTTTGTAACATAGCAACTAAACTGACCATCTCAAGACACTTAACAAGTACAGACATTTTGCACATTGTTCATAGGCACTGGCATGGTTAGGCTGTAAGAAAGAGTACGTTGTGGTGACATAAGCAGACAACCTTGCACTTTACAGTTGATTCTTTTAACTACTAAGCTACGCCACCAACAGTGATGGTTGATTGAAATACAAAGTTGTTAAACATGTTCTATTAAGTGTATTTAAGAAATATATGTTCCATTCCCGATTTGTTGCAGGTGCTGAATCTTACGAGGACGTACATAACCAAACATCGGGAGTTTGTAGTTCCTCTCATAATTAAATATGCAGATGAGTGGGCTTCAATGGGGACGCCGATTTTTCGACCACTTTGGTGGATTAGTCCTGATGATCCAACCACTTATACTATTGATGATGAATTTCTTATTGGAAATGAGGTAAGGATATCTTCACTTCATTTAATTTCCATGTATTGTTATAAAGAACTCTTCACAGTGGATAGAATCAGTGCTTCACAAAAACATGTATATATATATATATATATATATATATATATATATATATATATATATATATATATATATACATGCGATAATGTACTGTGCATGTTTCTTAATTTACAATAAAATATTTTAAATTTAAAGTTCAAACATCAATCTATTTACAGGTTTCTAATAAGAACATAATAAAATCTGACAAATGAGAAGATGCCATTCAGTCCATTAACCTTGCTTGCTTAGCTAATAGTTAAACTGTCCCAATATCTCATCCAGAAACTTAAATAATGATGGTCATGTAAGGCCACCATGCAACAGAGGAATAGAAAATAAATTTTCTGTATAAGACAGTCATACCACATAGACTATAAAGCTCTAGGGCTGCAAGGTGATTGTGTAAGGTAAAATTCTGGTAGTCCTTTGTCAACTGTCCAGTTGGTTGTCTTTATGGGCCTTCTGTTCTATACCAGAGTGCAGTTCTAGTATAAATTATATTGCTCAAATCTGTCCCTGTGGTTTGTCATTATTAGTAAGCCAGTATCATCCATTTAATCTTAGGTCATCTTGCGCAACAAGTGCAAATAAATTGATGTAAGTTTCAGAGACATTATTTATCACTGTAAGACACCAAATATGAGAGCATTTTTCATGTTTTTCCAGCACTCATTTTAAGAACAGTATATTAAACACATGGTGAGTCTGATGAACATTACAGACTAGATTTTGAAGAGAGAAGTGCAAAAAAAAAAATCTGCTAATGTGAGAGAGATGCCCCACTGTTTAAGCCAGTGGTTTGTCGTATGTTTTGAAATTATGATTGTAACTTCCAAGGACAGGTGTGTGTTTATCCATCTAAGTCATAGTATTTTTTATTTGTTTTATATTTTGTGAAATTTATACAACGTATTTCCAGAAATACCTTCAACTATGCATCCAGGATGAGAAATGAAAACCAGGTTATTTTTTTCACCAGATTCTCTTGGATTTTTTTTGTGTTTCTTTTCTTTAGTGTGTTCTGATTTTGATTAAATACCACTCCACCTCCAGTGTATAGTCAGCTGTGCACATTGACCACAGGATTATGAGTGGGTATAAAAGGAGGATAAGCTTTCAGTGTTTTTGTCCCAGTATAAAAAAATTGTACAGACAAATGAGCTGAAAATATAGTTTGTGGGCAATATTTTTACATAAAAGAGTTATCTAAAAATCCCTGTTGCTATATAAGTGTAACTTCTAGGCATGGGAGAACATGCTAGTATATAGGTAATATGTAAAAATTAAATATTTCAATATTATTATTGTGTCTATAAATGTAATTTACTTGAATATCAGACCACATTTTTATGAGAAATGAATGCAGAAATCTGGTTAATTTCAAACGTTTACCAACTTTTTCTTGAAATGGAATGGAATGTATAAAAGTATATGTATTTGTGTATGTAATGTATTGGTGCCTCTGGCATGGTGGTACTGCGATTTGTGCTGCTGCCTTATGGATCCAGAAGTTTAGGTTTGAATCCTATGTATGGTTGTTGTCTGTATGGAGCTTTCACATTTGTTCTGTGGGTTTTTCACCACATTTCAAAAGACATTTAGGCTAGGTGAATTGCTTATAGTAATTTGGTCCTGTATGAGTGTAGATGTGTGTAAAAATGAGCCATTTAATGTACAAAGCAAATTTATGATTGTAATTTATTAGGACAATAATGGGCAAAAGGTAGGATCCTGTTTGAGATATTTTACTAGAAGGCCAAGCAGGAGGAGACCATTAGTTTTTTGCTTTCCTGCTTATATGTGCATAAAATTAAAGGCATTAATGCTTGATAGAGTCATATGAACTTTCTATTTTGCAAGTACATGAAAGATGCTGAATGACATCTGATGCATATTTTCTCTAGAGCCATCAGATTCTTTTAGTTTTTCAGCAATTTGAAATTTACTGTGCAGAGGCCAAGACAAGGAATGCCATATTAATTCATATTTTCCTGTAAGGCATTAATTGGAGCGTGCTTCGTTATTTAATGTTTCTCCTAAAAGAGCAGCTGCTCTTGTGATAGAGAGTGCAGTTACCAAAGAACACACTGAAAAAATATAAAAAGTGAATCTATACATTCACGTCATGTGCTTGACTCATATTCACCACAAAATGAACTTCCAAATCCTGCCTTCTACCACTTTATCAACTATAAGTACCACACAAGCATCCTCAGTACATGCAGTAGGTTTCAGTTTACTTTTGTATAGCTAATTATTTAGACATAATACATATAAAGACACAGGTTTGTTTAAACTGACAGGAAATGCATTCAAACTGATTAACATAAATGAAACTCAACAATATATGTCCATAATCTGTTGAACTATGGCTAGTTGACAATGGAGTGCAACTCATATAAGTGAGCTGATTGCTTGAATATCATGTTAATTAAATAAGTTGTGCAACAGTGTGTGTGATTTTTATTATTTTTGAAATATAGCAATGCAGAGCTGATACAGAAGGATATCATGTTATGAATACATGTACAGACATTTTCCTTTATAAAGTAAATAACTTGATTTTTATATTATTTACACTCAGATTTAATAATGGTTTAATGCAAAATATATTGGAAAACAGGATTATAACTGTGTTGTTTTGGGATATTTTTTTAACTTTATGGAATGATGCTGCTCTGGGTTTGGAGGCACATTGAAGTTTTTCCCAAAAGAAAATAAAGGAACTCTTCTCACTATTCTCACTATTCAAGTGTTTCTGTTTCTCTTTCACAAAAGATTAAGATTTCTATAGTGGAACCTATAGTAGGTTAATGTATCTTATTGATCTATATATTATATGGTGCTTAGACATATGAAATAAGTTACCAAGCAGTGTATTAGACAGTAGGGCCTTCAAAGCTCAATTTTGTGTTATTTTGGAAGAATTCGGTGGATAAGACTGGTGAGCTTTTTAATCTCTTCTAAATTTTTCTTATGTTCTAAAAACTTATACAAAATCAAAATGATCACAAAATGCTAGAAACCTTTTTAAATTAATTGTAAATAAGAATACAATTTGAATGATTCCATAAGTGTCTTCTTTGCTGTGATATACCTGCTGCTACCAATTGTATCAGCTGTGCAGAATGAAATCTACTTGTATCCAATGATGTCTGTGATTTTCCTCTTAGTTCAGGTTAGACACATTTTTCAACAAGATGCTTTACAATTTCCTGCAAAACCTTTATCAAAAAATGCCATTAGAATGACAAAGAAGCACAATGATTCCCTGTTAAGCAGCAAATCAAATATAAGGTTCTGCTTCTCATATTCAATTGTCTTTCTGCCACTGCATTCATATATTTTTGGCACATGCTTACTTCATCCACTTATCATCCACTTCTGCTGTCTCTCTCCAATCAGCATCCTCTCTGGTTGTCCTATGGACAAAGCTGTCTATAATGGGTGATCAACCTTTTTGCTCCATTGGCCCCTGCTTAAGGAACAAACTGCCACAGTATGTATGGGCCTCACTCTCACTGGCTATTTTTAAATGGAGAATGAGAACTTAACCTTTCAGGGTGCTTTTATTGAAAGGTTATATATTTAATCTATCTTTTGAATTTTAATGTACAATTCTTAATTTAGGGTTTTTTTAATTCAATCTTATTGTAAAGCACCCAGAGGATCATTATATGTACTTTGTTACATTAATAAAATGTTATGATTATTATTATAGGCATTCAAATACAATTTAGAATATGGTCAACCATACTAACCATTAAAGTCAGAATTAACAAGTTAAATCAATTCAGTTTATTTTATATAGCACTCAAAGCACTGTTACAAGTTCACAGGAAAATTAAATTACAAAAGGCTTAGACAGAAGGGAAATCTCTTATATAAGCAGGCAGAAAATACCACAGCTTTTATGTCTAGTAGTAGTTAAAAGCTTTACTTACTACTATTAGTTTATTAATCCTGACAATCTTAAGGTGGGCTCTTGCTTATACAGTGTGTATCATCAAATCTCTCTATTATAAAAAAAAAAAATCCTGGAGAGAAACAGTAGGGTGTCGAGACGTGATCTTCACGTTAAGATCACGGAAGACAGTTAAAAGACCCGCGAGGACCTTAAACATGAGACATTGTGCCAAGAGATTGACCCAGGACCGTCTCACGATGACGTAGATCACAAGATTCTTGCAAGACACGCCTTACTTACGATCAATATCAAATAAGACAACGGGGCAGCAAAACACTCATTCATGTGAAGGATTTGAGTACACACAGATCCAGGGTCTCAGCGCATATAAAGCGTATAAGGACAATATGTTATAAATGAAACGTCGACGACTAAGCGAAGAAGAAAGCAGCATGGAGAAAAGGGACTCAAAAGCGTTGGAGAGAAAAAAAAAGCAAAAAAGAAAAAATAATCTAGGTGCAAATTCAGAAAGTAAGGAAAGTAATTATCAGCCCATAACAAGTGGAATTGAAACAAAGCACATCCAATCGGGCTCAGAATTAAAAGACAGAGTAGAACTTCATAAACACGTTCACAAATGTTGGTGCTATACACATGCAGAGCAGATTATGAAAGCAGTGGAATTCGAAAGGCTCAAAAAAAAAAAACGTTTGCGCGATACAAATGTGGAGAAAGTTAAAGAATATGAAAGTAGGAAAATTAGAAAGTATAAAAAAAAGGAAAGTAAAGATCGCAGTAGCACAAACAAATGGAAATTATTACTTGAAAAAGGGAAAATAATCACCACGGACCAGGTGTCATTGAAAAAAAAGCAGGACAGAGCGAGGTCAGAAATAAAAGACAGAGTAGAAAACAAAGTAAAACGTTATAAAGAGGTTACAAAACAAAGGGGCCAAACACATGCAGAGCAGGTTAAAGATAATGAAAACTGGAATTCAAAAGTCTCAAAAAAAAAAACGTAGGCACGAAACACATGTGGAGCAAGATACAGAGTATGAAAGCAGAAAAAAACGACAGTGTCAAATAAGAAAATAAACATCGCATTAGCACAAAAAAAGAGAAATTATTACTTGGAGAAATAACTTAAAGGCGAATAGAGATCAAATATATAGACACAGGTGATATGTCAGAAGTATGTAAATATTGTAAGGCTTTGGAGTTTAAGTCAGAGAATTTCAAAAACGTGTTTTACCTCACAGGCAAAATTATTAACTGCTGATGATGTCGATCGCTTTGTCTGTGCTGAAATACCAAACAGAGAAACCTATCCTGAATTATGGTACAAAGTCATTAAACACATGTCTCACTGACTTCATTTAAAAGATTCAGCATATTGGGACTCGAAAGATTCCAAATATTGTTTTTACATAAGTTCTGAAATAAAAGTGAAACTAATGAAATAGCAACAATTCAAAGAAAAAAAAATCTTAAAAGTGTGTATCCGGAAAACAAACATGGGGGTTGGCGAGTGAAGCAAGCAGGGGGCAAAGCCCCCTAGTAACAAATTGAAAAGTAGAGAAAATATGCACTAAATTGTATGTAGAACAAAACGCAATACAAAACTGTGTACCTAGGACCCAGGAAAGAACAGCACTAGCTCAGGAAGCCATCCAAAAGCAACTCAAAAACAGTAGTAATGTAAGTAAACCCTGCATATCATGACAATTGTCCAGTATTTCATAAACCCAGGCTTTATTGGAGAGGGTTAATTTGACAACATGTGGGAGAATTTAAATACAAAGTAGAAGAAGATTCTGTGATCTCATGAGGTCAAAAATGAACTTCTCAGACTTTACAATAACTGCTTTATATAGAGTCAAAATCATCCTAAGAACATCAACCCTACAGTGATGCTGGATGTTGGCTGCCCTATACTATGAGAGCATGTCTCCATAGCTGGTTTTTAGGGAAGCAAAAGACAAAATATGCAAATCAAAGAGCAAGAAACACCTGAAGTAAATGTGCTGCCATTTGTAGGATAATATTGTGAAACAGAGTGTCAGAACTAAAATGGATGAAAAACAAAAAAGTCTATCATCCAGTCAAAGACACACATCAGTTCAGTCAAGACTTTAATATGATTTGATAATGAATGTTTAACATATATAACTTTATAAACAAGAATGGGTGAAACAAAATCTTTTTTTATAAACTGTAAGAAGCTCAGCATTCACTGACACCGCACTTGAATTATGCTTAAAGATTTAGAACCTGAAATATTGACCGTTTACAGGGAACAATTCTGTAAATTGGCATGTTTCAATTTTTTAATCAGAATTTTTTTTGAAAAGCCAAAACTTGGTTCCATAGTGCTTAGTCCTGTCTTTAAATGCCCACCTGCTGATTACCATTGTTGAGTTTGTTAATTGTCTCAGTAATCTATGCCCAAACATATGTATTTAGTTATATTACTTGACCACACCAAGCAACATAACTAAATATATGGCTAATGTGAGTCGGTTTGAGTGCAGAATTATTTGTATCCTGCGCTTTCTTGACATGTTGTCCTGAGTTGGTTTTGCTACCTTGTTCCTGATACCACTACAGTAAAGCAATTGTATATGCTGACCTGCATTTGTGTATGCAGATGAAATAATTGATGACATTTTGATGTCAATCTTTGTGCTGTAAATGATATATATATACAAGCAGTAGTAGAAGCTGATGTCATTTTTGGGAAATGTGACCATATTCTTAGTATAGCTGCCCAAAATGTCCAAAATAAATCTCATCAGAGAAAAGGCAGCTGGTTGATTAAAAACTTATCCGGGTAATGAAAAAAAAAAATAAAATCCCTTTCCGACATCATGGCTTTCTTTAGTGTGGGAAAATGCAGAATGTGTGTAATCATGTTATTTTTCTTATGACCATGTGATCCAAGGCAGGCAGAGGTGCCATGTCTCACACTCCCTGAAAATATAACAACATCTTGACACAGAACACAAGTGATTTGGGATTTCTCCACATACTGTATGTCAAGTGGAATGGACAGGATTTTTTATTTTTTTTACTTCATGCCAATAATGAAGTCCTCAATTGTTGACAAAGACCACCCATATTTTAAAATGTTATTCATACATGTTTGATCTGAAAAGTGATTTTATATTTAAAAAATGTTGGAAAGTTCGTTTTATGCTGAAGAATGTATTGTGTTCCACACAGAGCTTTTCCTACACAAAGCTGTTAATATTTAATGGCAGTATTTTGTTATGTGGAATGAAATGCAAGTATTGCTGTATATCTTGTTGAAAAAGATAATATTCTACTTTTCCAATTATGCTTTACACATTTTTGCAAAAAACCTGTAGAGGGTTTGCTCAAAATTAATAGTCTCCTAGAATTTTACACTGCTGATTAAAGTGTGCCTTACATTTACTTCAAGTAATTCTTTTTTGAATTATCTTGCCCACATGCTGACATCAATCTGAAAATGGTCAAGTCATATTCAGAAATGCTTAAAACTTGCAAATCCAAAAAGTTCACATTGTGATCCTATCATCACAGTAGGGAAAGTAAAAAATTATCTACATAAATAACCTGTTCTTGTGAAAACTATTATACTGTTAATTGCTTCCGTATTTCCACACTGTGATCATTGACTGATAAAGGGACCCACTTAGAGTCCAATGCTACATCATTGGAAGACTGAACCCACAAATTAATGCTTTATACTGCATAACATTAGCAAAGTTGCATGTCAAAGGCAGGTAATACAGTAACTTTTTAAATATTTGGTATATCTTGCCAACAGCATTCCTTGTAAGCCTTTCCTCAATATCCTGTGTGAAATAATCAGCCTGACACACAAAAAAGGTTTGGGGCAGCCACCCATATACCTGAACTTGGCTGCACAAGAGCAAAGTAAGATGCACCGTTGTGTACAGATTGAGTCCAAAACAGAACTGATTAACTGAAGGTAGTTGGCAGGGTTTTAAGTTCGGTCAGGGAAGTGATGTCTTCAGACCCAGGCAGGATTTCCCGTGTTGGGTCTGCAGGGATAATAGAGAGAGGATTAATGCATTCTGCCTCCCCCTGGCCTGACGTAGATTTAACTTCAATCAAGCCCTTTAGCTGCCTCTCAAGCACACACGTGTGTGACAAGCTTATGTGTCTGAACTTCTTTTGGCCTGCACCCCCTCTCTTAAAAATGTTCCTGTAAAGCCTGTTTTTTTGACTCTGCCATTTCGAGGAACCCTAGTCACCTCCAATCCAATTTTTGACTACCATCATTGGTAAATGATGTCCCCATTACCCACTATGAAAACAACGTTTGTATTCTTAAGAGCTCATGTCATCTTTGAAGGTGATACTCAGCGTGCCTCTTATGCCATTACTCCTCCTTGTGTGCCTGAACATCTCTTGCCCTTACTCTGTAAATTCCATTATCAAAGCCAAACTGACCAATCAGAATGTTTTAAGAGAACGGACACAAACACACACACATATACACACACAGAGTAGCGTTTTATTGTATATTAAATATCTCACTTAAACATCACCCGAGTATACAACCTGCAGGTCTAATACTCGAGTCCATATTTTGTCATTGAGAACAATGACAGGTAAAGTGGCTCATTTAGGGTTATAGGGTGTGCATAATGAGATTTATATAGCACCTTTCACAGGGGACTCTCAGTCCAGCATACTTGCTTCTATATTTCTACAGTGTCCACACTGGCAGATGAAATGGCTATTTTCCAGTCACTAAAGGAGATATAGCACCTTATATAATGAGCACTACTCCCATGTGTTTCGCTGATAAGTTATGCTTTTCTCCTTATTTCTGCAGTGTTGGCCCAAGCAGGTTAAGTGACTGTCTGAGGGTCATACGGTAAGTCAAAGAGAACCGAATGACTTTTAATAGTGTATTGCTCTTTCTTTCTACAGTTACTTGTGGCCCCAGTGACGGAGCGTGGTGCTGTGCAGAGGAACATCTATTTTCCAGGAAGTGAATATCAGTGGATAGATACAAGCAATGCCAGAGTTTTTGATGGTGGGACGCAGGTGGACAGCTACCCTGTTGCATTAGAAGAAGTGGCTGTTTTCCGTCGTTTGGATTTTTGAAGAGCTCTTCCTTTTTTCACACTAGTCTTCAGATTTTTTTATACATTAAAACACTATAAGTGTAATGTGACAAGACCATGTCTTGAGACAGACGTTTCTTTTACTGTGTATACTATATTTGCACTTTACCAACCTTTCTTTATTGAAGTGGCTTTTTAAAGTATCTTATGTCCTTTGGCAATATTGGCAACATATCTTACAGAAGACTAATTTGGGCGTTTACACTGGATGCATCCTGACAAGTTCTTTCCAAAGTTTACCAAAACAATATTTTTGTTTACCAATAGAGTGAGTTAGTCCTTTAGTTCTCACTAATAGCTAATTTTTATATATAAAAGACTCTCTGTTGAAGTAAAAGTCATTGGAATTTGTGCAGATTTAAAGTTCTTTGCTGTGCCACATTTACAGAATATCAATTAAGCCTCTTCGCTGGATTTGTCGAACAGTCCTGATGTGCGTCAGTCTTCTTATGATGTTTCTCATTTCACCAATACTGTTATTTTACTGTTATGTGAGCAAATGGAGTAATCCTGGAGCCATTTAAGCAAAATCACACACAAAGGCATCTACTAAGGAAGTTGGGGTGGAATGTTTTACTCTGTCAGCTTCTAGCCTTTATTTAATAGAACTTTAGTACAGCGGTATCAGATGAGACTTCCATTGTACATTGCAGACAGTTTTTTATGACAGTTACCTGTCTTTTTTGCTAGTGCAGAACATCTTTTTTATGACATTTTTTTGTATACCGGCACTTTTTTTGATACACTTAGCAATATTTAACTTGTTTTTTCTTTAGTATGGACATTTGTGCCTCCCTGTGTTTTAAACATCAACTTTTACACTCCTAAGGCTTTGTATGGCCCCTGCATGCGTTTGCCATGTTCATATGGGTTTCCTCTCACATTCCAAACTCATGTTGTTAGACTGATTAACCCATTGTTCATGCAAGCAGATAGAAATCATTACAAGGTTGACTCCTGCCTTGTACTTAACAGAGGCTGAAGAAGCTCAGACTCTCTATTACCTTATGATGAATGAAGTGAGTAAAAGCTGATGAGGGAGTACAAACAATCATTGTTACATAGTGCTTTTCGTACAGCATAATTACATGAGTTACTTCAAAAAGCACAGAAGAATACAAATATCTTTTTATATAGTGCCTTTTGAAAAGACATGGCAAAATTGTCTTCAGTGCCACTTCATATTGTGAGCTCTTAAAGGGCAGGAGGGAGAAAGGAGTTCAGTTGCAGTGGATTCATGTTAACATTTGAAACCTGTTGGTGGTATTTAAATCAGGATGATTAGCAAAACACTAAAGAGATGCAAAACATAATTTTCCATTTTTTTTTATCAGACTGGGTTAATCCAATTTAAGGTAATGGGGGCCCTAGAGCCTGCCTCCACAGCACTAGGTAGGCAGTGAACTATCTCTGAACAAGACTCTACGCTGATTTTTTCTTTTGGCTATCTCTGCGTTCCATGTACAGTGTTTTGGTCCTCTGTGACTCGAAATTGGGTTAAGTAAGAGAATGTTACACACACAGAATTCTGTAGCATACTTCTGATAGTATTATTGGCATCCTGTCCAGAGTTGATTATTGCATTCTGAATTGAAAAGTCGAGTACAGGTAAAGGAGTACTGGATGAATGAAAGAAATGAATCTTTGTTGTGCCTTTCACAGACCATTTCAGAAAAAATAAGTATTTTGTTTAAATGTGTACCATATGTATAGCATATAGCATCTTGTGCAAATCTTCAGAACTTGTTTTTTTTTTTTTTTTTTTGCTGCTTATAAATACAATGTGAGTTTCATTAAAGCAGCAGATCGGTTTGCTGATATACTTGTTTGGTGTCCCTTAAATGTTTACGGTCACTAGTGTAGTTAAGTAAGTAGAATTTGGAATGCTGAGGTTCCAACACCTGGGGATAAGAGAATTTTGTAGGGTATTATTGTATAATCATGTGGTGAGTGAGGCTTTCCAAAATTTATTATGGGTTGGCCTAGTCTTGTGCACCCTAAGCTTAACACACAGAGAATCTAGGCATGCATACACTAAATCACTGATTATGAGTGATGCTTACATAGTCTTATCACTCTTCAGTACTTGAGATAAGGACTTGCTAGCTTTGGTTTCAGCCAATCCGACTGGTGTTCCCCTTACACCTCCCCTTTCCTCTCACTATTGGAGGCATCCCACTTCAGCCGCAGTCTCTGTTGGAGAGATATGGCAATCTCCCCACACTAAGTCCCTTGGAGCACTGAATAATAGTAATAAAATAAAATTACAAAAGCAAAGTCTGAATATAAAGCCCTAATTAAATAATACTCTTGTTTTAAAGTCAAAAAGCTTAATGCCAAATTTTAAAAAAATATTACTTATGAAGTGAAGAGCAATGTCCCTAAAAGGACACTATATGCAAGAGAGAGGGAATGAGTGTCTTCATATGGGCCTGTCTTTATTCTGACGTTAGGTTTATGGACAGCATACTGACATCCAGACAGTTGAGCTGCTCTCTTAGCCCTGGATGATCCGCAATTTGTGCCACTTTTCCCATATGAGGTTCTTGACCCTGCGGTGTTACAGATAATTGGCTAGATACTATAATGGATGATTTGTCCCAGAAGCTTTAATCATAAAAGTATGTTGTACAGAGCACCAGTCCTCTTATTTACAAACTAACAAGTCATTCTAACCTAAGATTACAACTTGGTTTACACTGAGACAAAAAGAAAATATGTATAAGCTAGAATAGATAGTAAATAGAATTATACATCAAAGTATAAATCAAAACTCCACAGCAGTTGCTCTATGTGCTAAACCCTGTGAGTGAAGGTTTATCTTCATAAAAAAATGTTCATAAATGAATATCAGTTCACTGAATTTTGTCTGATAAACTTGCAGTATAAAGCAGTTTGCTGAAGTTTTTGAAGCAAAAACGCTTTGGACTTAGGAAAGTTGATTTTGTCCATCATTTATGATGGCCTCTTTTAACTTTTTTACCACAAGTAAAGAGCTTGAGTTGTATTTATTAATCCTCCCATATACTGAACTTATTAAAAACAATTTTAGATTTGTCTGTCTCATAGCTCTGGGTGTAAGGCAGAAACAAACTTACCAAGGTGCCAGTCCACCCAAGAACACACTTACACAAATACTGCCAGGCTAGCTTAGAGTTTTCAGTTAGCCTAACCTGCACATCTTGGGCATGAGAGAGGAAAGAAGATTCCCTGGAGAAACCTCACCAAAACATGACAACATGCAAAGTCCATACAGAGAATTGGTCAGTTGTAAGACAGCAGTACTAATCGCTGTGACTGTGTGATAGTATTTAATATGTAAAGTAGTCCTTGAAAGTTGGTGAATCCGTCAGAGTTTTCCATATGCCTGTTGTGTGGTGGTTCTCACGTTCAGTCCTCGTGTTGTGGGGGGGCCCATGTGGCTTCTCTTAATTGGATGCCTACCATAATTAGGCAATGCATTATTTCCCAATTTATAAGTTTTAGCATCCATTCCAAAATTACAAACTAGTTACAACGTATTTTTACTGAATGCAGCAGGAATTTATTTGTGGTAGGTAGGTAAGAATTCATTCTCTTTACTTATAATTTTGGTTTTTAATGTTTTAGTTATTTAGATAATTATTTACTAATATGCACACAAGTGGGTAACACCTCCTTGCTCCTTTCAAAGTCATTTGCGCTAGTGTCTGCTCTGCTCATCGATTGTCAGTATTCAGATGCAATTAAGCAAAGCAAAGTCCACAGAAAAAGTAAATAAAAAATACAAATATGTCTTAATGTCCTATAAATGTGAAGGTGACACTAACTGTGCTTTTCTAAATGCAAAATAAAATCAAAAAATTGATCAGCTAATTAAACAATGAGATCAATTAAAGGTAACAATGGCTGACCATTGACCAAATTAGTTGGAACAAAAACCTGAAGCCACAGGCAGCCTTCAGGACTGAACCTAAGAACCACTGCTGTAGTGCATACTCAGTAATAGGCCTGTATACTGTATATAATTCTACAGTATATTATATAGTATATAGTAGTAGGATGGTGAAGGTGTATTAAATACATTTTTTTTTAAAAATCATATATATGAATAGTATGGGCTTGTGCATACAGTAGATACCAGTGAAGCTTATGTTGGTGCTAGCTTGGAATCCATGAAGGAATTCTGTAAAAAAAAAAAAAACACACACACATACACAAGAAGGACATGTGAATTCCAAATAAAACACAGATAACCGTTTTTTGTGTGACTGCAGTGCTACCTGCCATGAAACAGCTCTGCTCTGTATGTACTTATATAAATACACACACTGGTTAACATACAGTATTAAAATACAGCCTTACCACTGCCTGATTAAACCAAAGTGTTTATGCTAGGGATCCCTAATTGCCAGACCTTTTTTTGCTGTTACAGCATGTAAAGGATTAATTAAATGTATCTGGTGTTTAATCATCCCCTAGTTGTTCAGGCTTAGATCTTATTTCCCTATTTCTTTGTACACTAGTCACTTAGTTAAGGGAAAGTCTCAATGGGTCGCATAATAGAACATGCTGATGGTGCTTGTACCTAAATAGATGTTAAAAACTTTCAAATGTTTTTTGTGTTCAAATTAACTCTTCACTGCTGGTGAGTAACACTATGTCCTTTTAAATTTTAGAAAGCCTTTTCTTATTTGTGTTTTGTCTTGTAATACTCAGGTTTCATTGGTTATATTTGTCTAAGTCCATAAATAACTATAGGGATAAATGGTTGCCAATGTCAGAGCCTTCAATATTTCTTCCATCCTTTTAAAAGGATTGAGCACTTAATTCACTCTGGGAAGTAAATCTAGCAAGAAGTAATAAGAGGCACATTTCAAAGACATATCAGGGTCATTAAAACAGTGTAGATTTTTTGCTCTCAAGGACCACAAATGGACAGCTTATTTCAGGCTTCAATGTCTTAACATTTGCACAGTATGAGTTGTGCTCTCCATGAAAATAGCTTACTTTTCTTTGTCGGTGTATGTGTTCCTTGAATTGCACCTTGCCTAAAATGTGTAGGAAACAGGTATTTTGACTAATTGTTTATTTTTAATACTGCAATTTGGTAAAGTGAAATGATTTAAATGATGCTGATAATTCTATTTTTCCTTTTGCTTAACCTTACTGTTTTTCTCAGGTGAAGCTGTCAATTACCCTTTTACTGCCTTTTAAGGTGCTGCTCTGTTCACATGCTGCATTACTTACTTTTGTTCTTTTCTACACCAAGCATTTTCCGTTTCTTTGAAAATGTTTTTATTTTATTCATTTCAATTTATAGTCTGTATCTGAGCCCATATATGTAACAAGTACTGGATAGTTTGGGTAATGGTGCTTGGCAGTGCTTTATAATAAGTGTTGTGTTCTTCCATTTTTGAAGAACTATGTAGTTTATCACAAGAAAAGGGGACAAGTGAAATGTGTTTAAAGTAATTGAAAATGTTCATTATTTTTATACTGTACTGCTGCACTTAAAACTAATCTAGCATTTTTTCTCTGTTAGTATTATTTCTTTTTTCCTTTCTTTCTTTGCAGTTTTAATCTTTGTATCTGAACCCATAAATGTAAGATGTAAAGTACAGTTTATTGAATGAGTGTGCTGAATAATAAGGGACACATTCTTCCACCATTTTGAAGAACTTAATTACATTAAGCTGGGGCTGATATAGCAATAAAATATAACTATTAGCTTACCAAATGAGCTAGATGGACTGAGTGGTTTGTTCTCTTTTGAAAAAGTTTTTGTGTTCTTTATGCAGTCTCCTGTCTTGAAGGATTTGGATGATTACATTAATAGAAGGAACTTTATAATGAATGTCACATTTTTCCATTTTGAAGAACTCATCAGTTTATTAAATTAAATATGGGCACTGTAAAATGAGTATCACATTCATTATGCATTTTAAAGAGCCCTTTTCAGTGCCATGTTTTCAGTTTTCAACAGTTCCATTAACCCAGATGGCACAACACCAGCTGTGGCCTCATACATCTACTACACTAGGAAAAATGGTCCCAGAATTCATATAATTCTTTAGACCTAATGCCCACCGTATAGAACTGCATGTAAAACACAGGCATTTTTTATATCTGTTTTGTTTTATCAATCAGCTACCATTAAAGAAATACTCAATCCAAAAATATTTTTTGTTTTTGTGTTACTAACCCCATGTAGTTTTTGATGGTGGCGGATAAGAATGTTTAATCTCATGTTTTCATAGAGAAACATGACAAAGATTCAAATTAAATGGGACCAAACAACAACTAACTCTAAACAATGGGACAATGTTAAACAATGTGAAAACATTCATGGTAAAAAGAAAAAAATTCTCACATAATTCATGTCTCATAATCCACATGTCTGTTATAACTTCATATTTTCATAACATGAAAAATACATGTACTGTATGGTAATACTTACTTCCAGAAAATTCAGTATGATAGATAAACAGAGAAGGCACATCCTCACAATACAGTGTGTTTGAATTGAAGATCCTGATTTCCCCCTCATTTATTGGTCAAGAGTCCTGTCTTAAATTCAGATGTACAATTTCATAGAAATGTGCCTTTTCTGGAAGTAAAAACTAACAATATTTTACCAAATAATATATATGTATTTTGAACATTCTGAAAATACAAATGGATAACGGACCTTTGGTTATGCAACACAAGTTGTTTCAGAATAGTTTTTCTTTTTTCCATATTTGTTTTTCACATTGTTTACTGTTGTCCAGAGTCAGTAACTGTTTAGTTCCTTTCAATTTGTATCTTCTCTATATATTTTTCTCTGCCACCACTAAAAACTACATAGGGTACGTAACATACATTTTAATTCCATTTAGCCATTGTCTGACAATTCTCATTAGGGTAATTGCATCTGCTTTTATACAATAAACATCCGGTGTTTTCTGCAAACCAATTAGCTTTGGAAGCTATAGAAGACAACACAAGTACAAAACTGGTAATTCTGAAGTATTGGGAGATTCACGTGTCACTGTACAGTATTGGATTCTTTTGTATGATATTTTAATTTAAACTGAATTCTTCTAAACTCCTATTTGACTATAATGTAAATATCAAGCTATTTTATGTACATTTAAGTAGAATTTTGTCTAGTGTACATACTTTAGTTTTATCTAAATATAAATCATCCTGTTAAATAAAATAAATTAATATCTTGAATATTGCATTTTAATAGTATTTTCTTAATAGTAGGTTGGAAACAATGTGCGTTTTTTGTTTTCCTGGAATTCTCTCAGCGTGTTTCTTATTCAGAGTAAGGCTTCTAACTACATCAGTAAATGTGTCCACAACATCTTATACATGCCAAGCAAGGTGATGCCCACCTTTAATACCAAAATGCTATGTCCTGACTGTTCCCAAAAATGCTGAGAAGTGTGAAAGTTGTTGTGTTGCAATAAATATTAGGCTCCTTCCAAGCCTGCTGCAAACTTTACCTTCCTCAGTGACAGGCTGTGGCCCCATTTTCACTCCTCTGCTTGGCAGGTTGAATTCACTTTATCCTCACACTCAAAGCAGTATATGGTTTAGCAGAGACATATGCATACAACTTCTGACAACTGAAAAGGTTTTCCATTAGATTGAATGCATTCTTTAATGTCAAATCATGCCCTAAGGGTTAGGGTTACTATGAGTGTATACACATCTTGCCTGAAGAAGGGGCCTGAGTTGCCTCGAAAGCTTGCATATTGTAATCTTTTTAGTTAGCAATAAAAGGTGTCATTTTGCTTGGCTTTTCTCTACAAGTGTACTGTATATAAACTTACTGTACTGTTAAATGCTATCAATTCACATTAGGTTAAAGACTTTTTAATTCTATAAGACAGCTGTGTCTCTAAGCGTTATACAAATTGAATCACTCAAGAGAGCTTGCTTTTCAGTGAGATAGAGAGACTGGGATTTTTTCATATACTAGCTGAAATACCCAGCCAGTGTTGCCCAGGAGAAAAATAAAGGGTTTCATTTTTTTAATTGTTTGAGAAAAATATAATTTAAAAAAACACAACTTTAAAAATAAATTAACAAACAGTGAAGACTCACTAATGTGCGTGTCTTGTGGTCTTGTATGTATGTTATCATCCAGTTGATGCTTGGAACCGTCCAACTCTATTTAATTTCAAAAGCAACAGGCGGGCGCGGTGGTGCTCAAACATAAAGAATGCTGGCAGTCACCTCCAGTTGGCCCTCTGGTGGTCGTTTTGAGTGTCAACTGGATGATAACATGCATAGAAGACAGCAAGATCACCCCCCACCCTACCCAGAAGGGGGTGGGTTAGGGTTGATTTCACCCTACAGTATTTTTAGTCGACCAATGAGAAACGTGTACCAAGTTTCATGAAAATCGTTCCAGCAGTTCAAACGTGATGCTGGAACATACATACATACATACATTGACTTTTATATAATATTACCATGGACAGAAATGAGTAGCACAAAAGTGGAGGACAGAAATTAATTCACCAGACTTGGTGCTTGGTAATCAAAATATTAGAAATGCTTATAAAACCTTTGCTTGCCACGAAGATGTTAAAATTGTATGTTCCTTTATGCAAAATTTTCCTAATAGATAAATATTTCTGGTACCTTTGACATCTTTTTGTCAATCAGATATTACATATGCCATGGGTGATCTCTAAAGGGCGGTACTGAGCCAAATCCAAATGTTGCCTGTGAGGCAAAAACAAGTTAAAAATGTATCCCTCTACATCAGTTTTACTCATTTAATAAGTATGTACAGTGTATGTGCTGTACCTCCATACCAAATCTATGTGCTATTCTATTTGCTAGCTTACTACTGCTTGATGCACATTATTCCATCCATCCATCAATTTTCCAACCTGCTGAATCTGAACACAGGGTCACGGGGGTCTGCCGGAGCCAATCCCAGCCAACACAGGGCACAAGGCAGGAACCAGTCCCGGGCAGGGTGCCAACCCACCGCAGGACACACACAAACACACCCACACACCAAGCACACACTAGGGCCAATTTAGAATCGCCAAACCACCTAACCTGCATGTCTTTGGACTGTGGGAGGAAACCGGAGCGCCCGGAGGAAACCCACGATGCACATTATTCACATTGCATAATGCAACTCACATCAGCATATGTATTAATGTAGCGCAAGATCTGTATGAGTAAATGTGATGCAGTCAATGAACATCAGTGCAGAAAAAATTCTTTTGCATTCAATATACTTTGCTGCTGAAGACAATCCAAACAGTAGTAAACACACCACAGCAACAAATTTTGGAAGCAGCGATGGGTTTCCCAAAATCCTCTACTACTTTGGGTCCACATCCCCGGAATTAGTTATCAGAATTGGAAATTGCAATATATAACTCTTGAACTGAGAAACCTATATGCATTGTTAATGTCTTAATGATATTTTTATTAAACAAAAGCACTGTGGACAGGTAGTATGGAAAAATACTAAAGAAACCAAACATGTACCTTTCCTCAGAAGATAAAGTAGCCACTTGCTAATTGGCAAATTCATAGGCCTTTTTTTCTACTAACTAAGCCGTAGAGCAAACAGCTCACCTTAAATTGACAATACTTTTCTAATACCTCATGTTGCTAAATGAATGTGACAGTGGTGGAGTACATGTCTACTTTTGACACTGCCCTCCTAATATTTGTGTAACAGGAATTGTTTTGTACAACCAGCACCCCTGTTGGGACATAAGTTGCTTCTACATGCCACACAGAGAGTAAAAATCTGAGACAAATGAGAGCTCAAATGACTGGGCTTTTCACTATGACAGCCTAACTTCTGTGAGGCTCTTAACAACTTTCTCTTCCTTTCTTTCTTGTACTACAGATGTACAGATTTGGGTCAGTGACACCAATGTAAGGAGATCATTTCATAAAGCCAGTGGCCTCCTGCACTGAAACACAAAGTCAGATCTTGCCCCGTGTGCAAAGGGAGAGAACAACTGTTTTAGCCAGACAAGCCAAAGAAGTTCATCTCTTGCTTTAGTGACTGTTTACGCTTCTGAGTGCCCATAGCCCCCTTGTAATAGACTCACTTCACTTCAGTCCTGACAGACTGGTTTTAAATAAAATAAGCAACTCCGTACATTATTGGTAAATGAAATTCATTCTGTACTGCATACTCCCAAACGACTAGATCACAATAATTACAGGCTGGTTCACTTTCCCCTTGCCATTTTTTATTTGTATTAGTTTTGAATGATTACAATGGACTCATGACTGTTGTGCTTGTTTAGGTCTTTAGATACAGTTAAAACTATCTCAATGATTAACTGTGTAAGGGTGTCAGAAAGGACTTTGAAGTTGTTTGACAAGCAAATAATCAACATTTTAATTATGTTAAATTAAGCTGCTCAAGAAATGATTTTCTTTCTTAAGCCTTTAAAAAAAAAAAAAAAAACTGCAGACATTAGAACACTCTAGACAAGAACGGGCCACTCAGCCCAGCAAAGCTCGCCAGTCCTATCCACTTATTTCTTCCAAAAAAACATCAAGTCGAGTTTTGAAAGTCCCTAAAGTCTTACTGTCTACCACACTACTTGGTAACTTATTCCAAGTGTCTATCGTTCTTTGTGTAAAGAAAAACTTCCTAATGTTTGTGCGAAATTTACCCTTAACAAGTTTCCAACTGTGTCCCGTGTTCTTGATGACCTCATTTTAAAATAACAGTCTTAATCCACTGGACTAATTCCCTTCATAATTTTAAACACAGTCAGGTCTCCTCTTAATCTTCTTTTGCTTAAACTGTAAAGGCTCAGCTCTTTTAATTTTTCCTCATAATTTAACCCCTGTAGCCCTGGACTCAGCTTAGTCGCTCTTCTCTGGACCTTTTCTAGTGCTGTTATGTCTTTTTTCTAGCCTGGAGACCAAAACTGCACCCAGTACTCCAGATGAGGCCTCACCAGTGTGTTATAAAGGTTAATCATAACCTCCTTGGCTTGTACTCCACACATCGATGACTCAGGCGCCGCTGTGAGTGGCAGCCTTTCTGCCAGCTCTGTGTACGACTTTATCTTTCTACCTTTTCTCTATTTCACTGACCACTCCTACCACTTTCTTTTATGTGGTCTCGTTCCCTGGACACTTTTTACTAATTGGACATGGATTTTTACACACCGAGACTCGTCTATTCAGGTAGTCAACATCAAGCGCTGAGAACAAATGCCCGCACCGGTGAGGTTCCCTATTTACCTGACGAGGTAAGAAGGCGGTATCATGGCAGCAGAGCCGGCGCTAAGCTAAAGACGAAGCGGCTTGTGAGAAAGTGGCGTTACAAGCCTTCACTGCCTTCTGTGATCCTGGGAAATGTGAACTCACTACCAAATAAGATCGATGAACTGGCCGCGCTGGTGAAAAATGTCAGGACCTACAGAGAATGCAGTTTGTTGTTTTTGTGAAATATGGCTAACTACCACCATCCCAGATGCTAACATGGAGCTACCCGGGTTTAGCACAGTTAGAGCAGACAGAGACGCAAATACCTGTGGGAAGCGGAACGGAGGAGGTCTCGCTCTCTATGTTAATACAAGATCGTGCAACTCTGGACATGTAAACGTCAAAATCTCCACTCGCTGCAGGGACATCAAACTGTTGGCTGTAAGTCTGTGTCCCTATTACTTGCCCAGAGAGTTTGGACACGTCATTGTTGTTATTGTTTACATCCCTCCTCGGGCAGACGTGGAGATAGCGAGTGACATCATCCATTCTGCTGTTGCTAAACTGCAAACGCAGCACCCCGAGGCGCTTGTGCTAATCACTGGAGACTTCAACAATGTGACGCTGGACAAAACATTACCTGCCTTCTCCCAGTATGGGGAAATAGGACTATTGACCTACTGTATGCAAACGTTAAAGACGCATACAGCGCCACCCTGCTGCCTGTGCTTGGGAAAGCAGATCATAACCTGGTTCTGCTTCAGCCTCACTACAAACCAAGAGTGAAGGTCCTACCTACAACTACACGCTCATTCAGAAAGTGGTCCCCTGAGGCAGAGCAGACTCTGAGAGACTGCTTTGGAACTACGGACTGGGATATCCTGCAGGGATCTCATAGTGAGAACATTGAGGAAGTTGTTGACTGCACTACTGACTACATCAACTTTTGTATGGACATTGTAGTTCCCGTAAGAACAGTACGCTGCTATGCTAACAACAAGCCATGGATTACAAGTGACATCAAGGACCTTTTGAACCAGAAGAAAAGGGCTTTTAAAGGCGGTGATCAGCATGAGCTCAAGCGCGTGCAGAAGGAACTCCGAGTCCAGCTCAGGGCAGCGAAGGAGCAGTACAGGAGAAAGCTGGAGCAGAAGTTGCAGAATAACAGCATGAAGGAAGTGTGGGATGGGATGAAGATCATCACTGGCTGCAGCTCAAAGCGGGGTGCCACCATCGAGAGAGGCGTGGAGAGAGCAAACCAGATGAACAACTTCTTTAGCAGGTTTGACCACCCTAACCCACTCTCACCTCAGAGTACTGCACCCTCCACCCATCTTTCTGCTGATACCAGCATAGGAGAGAGTCTACCCCAACCCACAATCACAGCAGCCCAGGTAAGCAGAGAGCTGAGGAGACTTCGTGCCAGCAAAGCAGCGGGTCCAGATGGAGTATCGGCCCGACTGCTGAAGGCCTCTGCCTTGGAGCTGGGGAGTCCTCTACAGCGCATCTTCAACCTGAGCCTGGAACAGGGGAGAGTCCCAAGGCTTTGGAAAACAACTTGCATCACCACAGTCCCAAAGGTAAACATGGCCTAGTAAGCTGAATGACTTCCGGCCTGTCGCTCTGACGTCACATGTGATGAAGACCATGGAGTGGCTGCTGCTTCACCACCTGAGGCCACAGGTATGCCACGCCCTCAACCCTCTGCAGTTCGCATACCAGGAGAAGGTGGGAGCGGAGGATGCCATCATCTATATGCTACACCGATCCCTCTCCCACTTGGACAGAGGCAGTGGTGCTGTAAGAATTATGTTCCTGGCCTTCTCTAGCACCTTCAACACCATCCAACCTCTGCTCCTTTCGGACAAGCTGACAGAGTTGGGAGTAGATTCATACCTGGTGCCATGTTTCGTGGACTATCTTACAGACAGACCTCAGTATGTGCATCTCGGGAACTGCAGGTCTGACATTGTGGTCAGCAACACAGGAGCGCCGCAGGGGACTGTACTTTCTCCGGTCCTGTTCAGCCTATATACATCGGACTTCCAATACAATTCAGAGTCCTGCCACGTGCAAAAGTTCGCTGACGACACTGCTATCGTGGGCTGCATCAGGAGTGGGCAGGAGGAGGAGTATAGGGACCTAATCAAGAACTTTGTCAAATGGTGAGACTCAAACCACCTACACCTGAACACCAGCAAAACCAAGGAGCTGGTGGTGGAGTTTAGGAGGCCCAGACCCCTCCTGGACCCCGTGATCATCAGAGGTGACTGTGTGCAGAGGGTGCAGACCTATAAATACCTGGGAGTGCAGCTGGGTGATAAATTGGACTGGACTGCCAATACTGATGTTGTGTGCAAGAAAGGACATAGCCGGTTATACTTCCTTAGAAGGCTGGCGTCCTTCAACATCTGCAATAAGATGCTGCAGATGTTCTATCAGACGGTTGTGGCGAGCGCCCTCTTCTACGTGGTGGTGTGTTGGGGAGGCAGCATTAAGAAGAAAGACGCCTCACGCCTGGACAAACTGGTGAGGAAGGCAGGCTCTATTGTAGGCACAGAGCTGGACAGTTTGACATCTGTGGCGGAGCGACGGGCGCTGAGCAGACTCCTGTCAATCATGGAGAATCCACTGCATCCACTGAACAGGATCATCTCCAGACAGAGGAGCAGCTTCAGCCACAGACTGCTGTCACCGTCCTGCTCCACTGACAGACTGAGGAGATCGTTCCTCCCCCACACTATGCGACTCTTCAACTCCACCCGGGGGGGTAAACGTTAACATTATAAAAAGTTATTGTCTGTTATACCTGCATTGTTATCAATCTTTAATTTAATATTGTTCTTTATCAGCAGTCTTCTGCTGGAGTATGTGAATTTCCCCTTGGGATTAATAAAGTATCTATCTATCTATCTATCTATCTATCTATCTATCTATCTATCTATCTATCTATCTATCTATCTATCTATCTATCTAACACCTGACATTCTGTTAGCCTTCTTAATGGTATCTGCACACTGTCTGGCAGTCAATAGTTTAGAGGTCACTACGACTCCTAAATCCTTCAGGTGTACTCTTGATTTTCTGACCGCCCATTGTGTATTCAAGCCTCACATTTTTACTTCCTATGTGTAATCCTTTACATTTACTGACATTATATTTCATCTGCCACAAATCTGCCGAAGCCTGTCTGCTGTCCAAGTCCTTCTGTGATGATATAACAGATTCCAAATTATCTGCCAATCCACCTATCTTGGTATCATCTGCAAACTTAACCAGCTTGTTACTTATATTCATATCTAAATCATTTATATTTATTAAAATAGCAGCGGCCCCACCACTGACCCCTGCTGGTCACCACTCTTAACATTGGCCAATTCTGATGAGGTTCCTCTCACCATCACCCTCTGCTTCCTGTGTCTGAGCCAATTCTGCACCCATCCAAAAACATCACCCTGAACTCCCACTTCTTTTAATTTAATGCTCACCCTCTCATGTGGCACCTTATCAAATGCTTTCTGAAAGTCCAGATCAATAATCTCATCTGCTCCACTCTGATCGTATCCTTTTGTTGCCTCCTCATAGAACTCCAGCCTGTTAGTAAAACACGACCTCCCTCGTCTGACCCCATGCTGACTGTTCCTAATAACTTCTGTCCTTGCCAGGTGTTGCTCAGTCGTATCCTTAATAATTCCTTCCATTAATTTTCCTGTGATGTTTCATGTTAAGATTACTGGCCTATAGTTGCTTGGATCTGCCCTGTCACCCTTTTTATATTATGGGATGGTATTTGCCATTTTCCAGTCCTTCTGAATCTCTCCAGTGTGCAGTGACTTCCTAAAAATATGTGCAAAGGGTTTCTATCTGTACTCACTAGCCTCCTTAAGAACTTGAGGGTAAATATTATCTGGTCCTGGTGATTTGTTTGATTTCATCTTATTTAATCTGAGCAGCACTTCTCCCTCTACTATTTCCAAATCCCTCAGTACCTCCTTAGTAGTCCCTGTTACCTCTGGGAGGTTATCCACTTCTTCACTTGTGAACACCTCAGAAAAATGTAAGTTTAGGTCATCCGCTATTTCACTGTCTGTATCTTTTAATTCCCCTTTAGTGCTCCTGATGCACTTGACCTCCTCCTTGACTGTTCTTTTACTACTAGAATACTGAAAGGAATCTCTTAGGGTCGTCCTTCACCTTATCTGCTATGTTCCTCTCCAACTGTCTTTTAGCCTCCCTGATATCCTTCTTAATGGTTGCCCTCATGTTCTCATACGTTCTACGATTCGCTTTGCAGTCTTATACGCCTTATTTGTTTGTTTTTTCCTTCTTCTTTTTTAAATCTTTATTAATCCACTTTGGAGTTTTTTCAGTTTCATATGAATTCCAAACTTAGGTGATTACCTGTAAAACATTTTCAAACCTGTTCCACTGCTCCTCGACTGTCTCCACACATAAAAGCTTATCCCAGTGTATCCTACTTAGACTGTCGCATCTGCTCAAAATTTTCCCTACCAAAGTTCAACTTAACAGTTTTAGTTTTTACATCCGCACTCTTACAAAACACTGATAACTGTATTATATTATGGTCACGTGGCCCTAGTGGTCCAATCACCACTACACCCTCAATTCTATCCTGATTATTACCAAATACTAAATCCGGACAGGCTTCACCCTGTGTTGGTACTTTAACATACCGAGTTAAATGACAGTCACTGATTACTTCTAAAAACTCCTGCTCTTGTGCTCCTCCATCTGCAAGGTCATCCCAGTGAATATTTGGAGAATTAAATCACTTTGCACTATGAGGATCACTTGTTATTGTATTGACCCCCTTCTTTTTGACACCCACTGCACGCCCAACCTACCCACAAAGGGGTCTCTCTGTGTGGGGGGGAGCAGACCACCTGCCCATCTTCACTTCAGATCACATTCTGAAGTCTTCCAGTCGCCAAGCTGCTTGACCCAAGTGAGTGTTGTCTCAGCGGGTTATTCCGTCGGTCGAGGGGGCCAATGGCTGCAGGTGGGGACAGCACTTGGAGATGATGAGGAGCTAACGACCTGATGGACAGTCGACTAGAAGTGTCCTGTCTGGTCCACAGACCTTTGGTAGTATTTTAACAGGAGTGCCGTGAGCAAGACCCTTAACCTGCAATTGCTGAGCGCTTTGAGTAGTGAGAAAAGCGCTATATAAATGCAAAGAATTATTATTATTATTAAGAATTATTATTATCATCATCATCATTGTTGTTCGTGTTATTGTTGGACTATGTAGGTCGTCAGACGTTAAGACTGAGCATCGCTAGTATGCGAAAATATAAAACAATATAATCGGATATTCGCTTTGAGTCCGAGTGTGTACAGTCCTGTATTGATTAAAAATGTCGCGTCGCCCAAGACCGTTTCTGGACAACAGACTGTGCTGTGCATAGTGCAGACAGTGCAGGAGCAGCTGAGGAGCACGACAGAAACATTTCTTTGTGTTCCGGTCCCGACCGGCTAAATTTTTCCAAACAGAATAACGATAGGAATCGCTACATGCGGTTGCAGTGATTCTGTTGACCACTAGAGGCCGCATGTGTAGACCGTCTATATGCCTAGGAACGGCCCTGCTGCTAGGACTGGCGTCAGCTGCTTCTCCAACTTTAAATTGCACTCAGCAGGTCAGCGGGCGTCACACAGGACCACACAGGTCCAGCCATTGCGTACCGTGTCACGTTTTTGTTCAATCAAGGGCTGAGGCAGGCTGAAATATTTTATGCCTTAGTTTAGAAAATAATAACGTTAGCAAGGCTTCAGCTGTATAGGCGTCGCAAACTAAGCGAACCTGATGCCAGGAGTAAAGCTCAAGTTTCGTTTTCTCGACATCTCGATAAAATTAGTCTGTTATCTTGAGGAGACAATTTAAAAAAATAACGATATTGCACGTTCTCTCTCGGCTTCCGCTGAATTGTGCTCTGTACTTGTGATATTTTTATTTTACTGTTATATTGTATTGAGGACGACTTGTGTTCTGTTCTATGTATTGTATTGTATTGACCCCACTTTTCTTTTTGAACGGCTTTTTCCTTGTCTTCTTAGAGAGTCAAGGCTGGGTGGGGGCTGTCAAGAGGCGGGGTCTGTTAAAGTAAGGTGACCATCCGTCCCCCTTTTTCGGACAACTGTCCCCACTCAGAAACATGTCCCCGTTTTGTCCCCGGTTTAAGATTTTGTCCCCGGTTTCAGCTGGTTCACTTTTTTGAATGCATCTCATCACCACGATAATTTGAAGTCGGTGCGCGTGCGCAGTGTTTTGACAGATGTTGTGCTTTAGCGCAATCCTGCAACTTTGGCGAGAAATCACGTGATAAATGTAGTGTTTAGATAGATAGATAGATAGATAGATAGATAGATAAGAAAGGCATTGTAATAGATAGATAGATAGATAGATAGATAGATAGATAAGAAAGGCACTGTATGATAGATAGATAGATAGATAGATAGATAGATAGATAGATAGATAGATAGATAGATAGATAGATAGATAGATAGAAAGGCACTGTATGATAGATAGATAGATAGATAGATAGATAGATAGATAGATAGATAGATAGATAGATAGATAGATAGATAAGAAAGGCATTGTAATAGATAGATAGATAGATAGATAGATAGATAGATAGATAGATAGATAGATAGATAGATAGATAGATAGATAGATAAGAAAGGCATTGTAATAGATAGATAGATAGATAGATAGATAGATAGATAGATAGATAAGAAAGGCATTGTAATAGATAGATAGATAGATAGATAGATAGAAAGGCACTGTATGATAGATAGATAGATAGATAGATAGATAGATAGATAGATAGATAGATAGATAGATAGATAGATAGATAGAAAGAAAGGCACTGTATGATAGATAGATAGATAGATAGATAGATAGATAGATAGATAGATAGATAGATAGATAGATAGAAAGGCACTGTATGATAGATAGATAGATAGATAGATAGATAGATAGATAGATAGATAGATAGATAGATAGATAGATAGATAAGGCACTATATAATAGATAGATAGATAGATAGATAGATAGATAGATAGATAGATAGATAGATAGAAAGGCACTGTATGATAGATAGATAGATAGATAGATAGATAGATAGATAGATAGATAGATAGATAGATAGATAGATAGATAGAAAGGCACTGTATGATAGATAGATAGATAGATAGATAGATAGATAGATAGATAGATAGATAGATAGATAGATAGATAGATAGATAGATAGAAAGGCACTGTATGATAGATAGATAGATAGATAGATAGATAGATAGAAAGGCACTGTATGATAGATAGATAGATAGATAGATAGAAAGGCACTGTATGATAGATAGATAGATAGATAGATAGATAGATAGATAGATAGATAGATAGATAGATAGATAGATGTTTAGAGTCCCAACTCGTGATCTGTAGATTCTAAATCCCTCCCCATGTCCCCGGATTGGCCCAAAATTTCGGATCACCTTAGTTAAAGCCCATTGCGGCACTTCTTGTGTGATTGTGGGCGATAACAAAAATAAATGGTATTGTTATTGTAAGTGCTGCTGCTGCACTGACCGCTGTGGACAGCTGGCCAATTTGCAGATGTTTAGGTCTTCTGACTCTTCAGTAAAGGTGGTCCTTAAGTGTGAGTAGACCCTGTGGTGGCCTGGCATTTTTCTCAGTGCTGTCGGGACAGGCCGTGTGCCCCTTGACCCTGAACAGAAGGGGTCTGTTGATGGGTGGACGTTCCGTTATCATCATCTGGACTTGACTCCAGCACAGCCGGACACTCCCAGCGGTCCTCCCACATTTGCTGACCTCTTGTCTTCTATGCAAAAAGGACACAGCAGCACTAGAGAGGGTCCAGAAAAGAGTGACTAGGGTGAGTCCAGGGGGGCTACAGGGGATGAGTGAGGGGGAAAGATTAAAAGAGCTGAGCCTTTAAAGAGATGAAGAGGAGACCTGACTTGAGTGTTTAAAATGATGACGTGAATCAGTCCAGTGGATCGAGACGGTGACTTTAAAAGGAGTTCATCAAGAACACGGGGACACAGCTGGAAACTCAGTAAATGTCACACAAATATTAGGAAGTTTATCTTTACACAGAAAATCACGTGGAATAAGTGACCAAGTGGTGTGGTAGACCGGAGGAGTTTACGGACCCCAGAAAGTGTAGTTTAGAAGAATTCAGTGGACAGGACTGGCGAGCTTTGCTGGGCTGACTCTGCTGTCCTGGTGCAGGGAGCCCCTTGTGGTCGGCGTGTGAAGTGCGCCTCATGGCAGTTGATTGTCGTGAGTCAGCACTTTGTTTCATTGAAGGCTCCCTGTTGTCCCCATTTGACCCCCCGTGTCACCGATTTTCAAACCACATCCCGTCTGGGGGGGGGGGAGTCGAGGGGGTCTTTGCGCTGTCGTCTGCAGCCTGCACTTCCATATATAAACTCATCTGTCTATCCAGGGAAAGTGGGATTTGAAGCGACGCCAAGCAGCAGGCAAAATGAAACCCGCAGGCTACTTTTAGAAAGCGCTGAACACCGTTTAGGGTTTCAGTGGTAGTGGGGGGGGGGGGGGGGCTGCTGCAGGGGTCACCAAGAGTCGTCTGGTGGGCTTACCGATTACAGCCGGGGGTCCAGCCTCAGCAGACGGCCCGACACAAAGCCAAGTGTTTGTTTTTTTCTATAGCGCCTTGCAGTAGCGCAGGTGACAGCCCTGCTCGTCATCACGCTTTGCTTCTGTCATTTTTCCCTCAATGTTGAGGTCACATGGCAAGTCAGTACTGGCAATCGAACCCTTAATATAGCGCCTTTCATCGTGCCCACGAGGGCAGGCCCAATGTAGCTACTTATGTATTTTTAGAGTTGTTACGGTGACACAGGGACCCCTGGCTGGGCTCAGTGTTGGGAGCCAGTCACCCACCCGTGTCCTTATAGTGGAGAGCAGCGCATCTGTGTGGGTCAGCGATGGCGACGGTGACTTTATGTGGCGCCTTTCACAGCCCACTGCACTTCAGCCAGCTTCTCTGTGTGGTTGGCCCATGGAGTCAGCGGTGGCGAGCGATCCTGCTTGTTTATATAGCGCCTTTCACGCTACCCACTGTTACAGAAGTCACAAGTCATTCTGTATTCTCACAATGTGACGGACCCAATAGGGGGGCTGTGGGGGGATTCAAGCCATGCCTTGTGGTTTTATATAGTGCCTTTCACCGTGAGTAATATGACAGATTTCTCTGTTTCTAAATTGTGATTGGTTGCTGCTCCCCTTTGGGTAGTTTTAATATGGCGCCTTTCGTTGTGAACAGTTCATCTTTTTCTAGATGTTCCAAAGGTGACTTGTCATCTCCTTAGGCGTTTATACAGCGCCTTTCACAGTGAACACGATATGCGCAGAGGTGGCCGACTTCACTCGGGGTCACTCAGTGATGGAGCTTGACTTTATATAGCGCCTTTCATAGCTGACAGTACAGCCGTGTCCCTGTGTGTCGTCACGTGACCTGTTGGTCGTAGTGAGTTAATATGGCGCCTTTCATTCTAAACACAGCCGCAGGTCGTCTTGGTGCCACACGTCGCGAGTGGCAGGGCTGACGCGTCCTCCTAGCGCCCTCTTGTGGGTCTCTGGTCCCGCGGGCCCTTCACTTTGATTCTGCTTCGCCTTTGTCGTCACGCGGACACCAAACTGCTGAACTGGAGCCCACCGCGTGAATGAAAGGAGGCACGATGGGACTTCCCAGAGTGGCCGGTCCTCCAAGTCGAAACGGGCAGAAACACGGCGGGCACAGCAGCCGGGCGCCGACCTGGGGGCTCAAAGCCTCAAGCGCGGCTCTCGTCAAATGTTCATCCATCCATCCGCTGTCTGTCCGGATCTTTTAGATAGATAGATATGAAAGGCACTATATAGTAGATAGATAGATATGAAAGGAACTATATAATAGATAGATAGATAGATAGATATATAATGAAAGACACTATATAGTAGATAGATAGATAGATAGATAGATAGATATGAAAGGAACTATATAATAGATAGATAGATAGATAGATACTTTATTGATCCCAAGGGGAAATTCCCATACTCCAGCAGCAGCATACTGATAAAGAACAATATTAAATTCCGATGTATTTTCTGTCAGTTCTTATGGTGCCCTTTCAGCTTCTTGTAGCATCTCTTCATTCTCTCTATTATAATAAAGTACCGTTCTCATCTGTTATATAGTGTCTTTCATATCTGGTTGCCCTCTTTATTATATAGTGCCTTTAATATCACTTTATTATAGTCTTTCCCCCTGAGTACAAATAAAGTTCTATTTGTTATATAGCGCCTTTCATATTGATTTTTTACAGAATCTTATCTGTGTTCCTCTCTGTTATAGACAGTATTAAGTATTCATCTCTTGATTTTTATAGTGCCTTTCCTATTCACCTCATTATTATTTTGCCCCTTTTCAAGTCTATTGATTTGTTTAGTGCCTTTCCTATGTATTTTCTATCGATTGTTATGAGCTCTTGTCCACGTTTTGCAGTGACTTTCCCATTTCTAACTCTCAATCGCTGACTGCTTTTCTTATTTCTATTTTTTAAAGCCCCCTTTCTTTCATTCCGGCTTCTTGCGGTTGAACTCTGAAGTGCCCCCTACTCTTGACAGACGAGGGGCACACTGACCACGTGACCACATGACCACTAGATAGATAGATAGATACTTTATTAATCCCAAACACTTCCTGCAGAGTCCTCCGTGTCTGCCAGTTCATGAAGGCCGTGCAGTGCAGGTGCTGCCCTCTGGTGGACATCTTGTGGTACTGACACTACAAATCCTCCGTCTTTCGCTCTTCCTTCCTGAACTCGCTTGATTCGACTAGCAGTGGCAGTGGGGGGTCCGAATCCCCCCTGCTTTTAAAAGCATGACAGGGTAGTATCACAGCTGGGGGGAGTCCTGCCCACCTAGTGTCTCTGAGGGGGTTTGCAGGTTTCCTCTTCTCCCTGCACTGTGCAGGTTCACCGTGGTGAAAGAGCTGGCAAACAGAGGACAACTGCAAGGACCCCCCGATACACAGCGAGTGGGCTTTTCAGTGGATGCCCACTTTATGCCTTGAATTTCTTTCTTTTTTTTTTTTTTAACTGTAATTGAATAAGCATGAAGAGATGAGACTGAGGGAGAATGTGCCCTTTGGTGCCCACAAGAGTACCCAGTGGTCCCATGGCATTCTGTCCAAGGTTGGCTCCTGCAATTAGATAGATAGATAGATAGATAGATAGATAGATAGATAGATAGATAGATAGATAGATAGATAGATATGAAAGGCACTATATAACAGATAGATAGATAGATAGATAGATAGATAGATAGATAGATAGATAGATAGATAGATAGATACTTTATTAATCCCAAGGGGAAATTCACATACTCCAGCAGCAGCATACTGATAAAAAACAATATTAAATTAAAGAGTAATAACAATGTAGGTATACAGACAGACAATAACGTTGTATAATTTTAACGTTTACCCCCCCCAGGTGGAATTTAGAATTTGAAGCGTCTCATAGTGTGGGGGAGGAACGATCTCCTCAGTCTGTCAGTGGAGCAGGACGGTGACAGCAGTCTGTAGCTGAAGCTGCTCCTCTGTCTGGAGATGATCCTGTTCAGTGGATGCAGTGGATTCTCCATGATTGACAGGAGTCTGCTCAGCGCCCGTCGCTCTGCCACGGATGTCAAACTGTCCAGCTCCATGACTGCAATAGAGCCTGCCTTCCTCACCAGTTTGTCCAGGTGTGAGGCGTCCTTCTTCTTAATGCTGCCTCCCCAGCACACCACTGCATTTAAGAGGGCGCTCGCCACAACCGTCTGATAGAACATCTGCAGCATCTTATTGCAGATGTTGAAGGACGCCAGCCTTCTAAGGAAGTATAGTCGGCTCTGTCCTTTCTTGCACAGAGCATCAGTATTGGCAGTCCAGTCTAATTTATCGTCCCGCTGCACTCCCAGGTATTTATAGGTCTGCACCCTCTGCACACAGTGACCTCTGATGATCACGGGGTCCATGATGGGTCTGGGTCTCCTAAAATCCACCACCAGCTCTTTGGTTTTGCTGGTGTTCAGTTGTAGGTGGTTTGAGTCGCACCATTTAACAAAGTCATTGATTAGGTCCCTATACTCCTCCTCCTGCCCACTCCTGATGCAGCCCACGATAGCAGTGTCATCAGCGAACTTTTGCATGTGGCAGGACTCCGAGTTGTATTGGAAGTCCGATGTATATAGGCTGAACAGGACCGGAGAAAGTACAGTCCCTTGTGGCGCTCCTGTGTTGCTGACCACAATGTCAGACGTGCAGTTCCCAAGATGCACATACTGAGATCTGTCTTTAAGATAGTCCACGATCCATGCCACCAGGTATGAATCTAATCCCATCTCTGTCAGCTTGTCCATAAGGAGCAGAGGTTGGATTGTGTTGAAGGTGCTAGAGAAGGCCAGGAACATAATTCTTACAGCATCACTGCCTCTGTCCAAGTGAGAGAGGGATCGGTGTAGCATATAGATGATGGCATCTTCTGCTCCCACCTTCTCCTGATATGCAAACTGCAGAGGGTCGAGGGCGTGTTGGACCTGTGGCCTCAGGTGGTGAAGCAGCAGCCTCTCCATGGTCTTCATCACATGTGATGTCAGAGCAACAGGCTGGAAGTCATTCAGCTCACTAGGACGTGATACCTTTGGGACTGGGGTGATGCAAGATGTTTTCCAAAGCCTCGGGACTTTCCCCTGTTCCAGGCTCAGGTTGAAGATGCGCTGTAGAGGACCCCCCAGCTCTGATGCACAGACCTTCAGCAGTCGTGGCGATACTCCATCTGGACCTGCTGCTTTGCTGGCACGAAGTTTCCTCAGCTCTCTGCTCACTTGCGCTGCTGTAATTGTGGGTGGGGATGTCTCTCCTGTGCTGGTATCAGCAGAAGGATGTGTAGAGAGTGCAGTACTCCGAGGTGAGAGTGGGTTAGGGTGGTCAAACCTGCTAAAGAAGTTGTTCATTTGGTTTGCTCTCTTCACGTCTCTCTCGATGGTGATACCCCGCTTCTAGCTGCAGCCAGTGATGATCTTCATCCCATCCCACACTTCCTTCATGCTGTTATTCTGCAACTTCTGCTCCAGCTTTCTCCTGTACTGCTCCTTCGCCGCCCTGAGTTGGACTCGGAGTTCCTTCTGCACGCACTTGAGCTCATGCTGATCACTGTCTTTAAAGGCTCTTTTCTTCTGATTCAAAAGGCCCTTGATGTCACTTGTAATCCATGGCTTGTTAGCATAGCAGCGTACTGTTCTTACTGGAACTACAATGTCCATACAGAAGTTGATGTAGTCAGTAGTGCAGTCAACAACCTCCTCAATGTTCTCACTATGTGATCCCTGCAGGATATCCCAGTCCGTAGTTCCAAAACAGTCTCTCAGAGCCTTCTCTGCCTCCGGGGTCCACTTCCTGAATGATCGTGTGGTTACAGGTAGGACTCTCACTTTTGGTTTGTAGTGAGGCTGAAGCAGAACCAGGTTATGATCTGCTTTCCCAAGCGCAGGCAGTGGGGTGGCACTGTATGCGTCTTTAACGTTTGCATACAGTAAATCAATAGTCTTATTTCCCCGGGTGTTACAGTCCACATACTGGGAGAAGGCAGGTAATGTTTTGTCCAGCGTCACATGGTTAAAGTCTCCAGCAATTAGCACAAGCGCCTCAGGGTGCTGCGTTTGTAACTTAGCAACAGCAGAATGGATGATGTCACTCGCTGTCTCCACGTCCGCCCGAGGAGGAATATACACGATGACAACAATGACGTGTCCAAACTCTCTGGGCAAGTAATAGGGACGTAAACTTACGGCCAACAGTTCAATATCCCTGCAGCAAGTGGAGATTTTGACGTTAACATGTCCAGAGTGACACCACCGTGTATTAACATAGAGAGCGAGTCCTCCTCCTTTGTGCTTCCCACAGGTACTTGCGTCTCTGTCCGCTCTAACTGTGCTAAACCCCGGGTAGCTCCACATTAGCATCTGGGATGGTGTCAGTTAGCCACGTTTCGCAGAAACACAACAAACTGCATTCTCTGTAGGTCCTTACATTTTTTCACCAGCGCAGCCAGTTCGTCGATCTTATTTGAGATTGAGTTCACATTCCCCAGAATCACAGAAGGCACCGAAGGCTTGAAACGCCACTTTCTCGCAAGCCGCTTCTTTTTTAGCTTAGTGCCGGCTCTGCTGCCACGATACCGCCTTCTTACCTCGTCGGGTAAATAGGGAACCACACCGGCACTGGCATTTGTTCTCAGCGCTCGAAGTTGAGTACTTGAATAGGCGAGTCTCTGCGTGTAAAAATCCATGCCCTCGTTGTAAAAGTAAGTGTGTCCAGTGAACAAATCCACCCATCGGGATTAATAAAGTATCTATCTATCTATCTATCTATCTAAAATAAAGTAATAGGAGCGATCAATAAATAAAAATAGAAAAATAAAAGTAGAAAAGTACACATACATATACAGTCATACACGGAGCTGCTGAAAAGGCTGCCACTCTCGGCGGTGCCAGATGTAATTCACTCACCCTGAGACAGTGACCTAAAACCGAATGGGTGAATGTGCCCTCAGAAGCCTTGGCATTTCTGAACAAGCAGAGGCCTTGACATAGAGAGTGCCCTGTGGTGCCCACAAGAATGCCCTGTGGGGTTACAGCATCCCATCCAAGGTGGGCTCCAACCTCCTCCCCTCATCCTGCAGCTGGCTGTCTGGTGGCGGCCGATCCCTCTGAGTAGTTGCACAACTTCTTAGGGTGGTCTCGAATTTCTCGACACTCTGACCTCAGGTGGGCAGTGCAGGCAGGGGGCTGAATGCCCAGTGCTGCCATTGGATGAGGAGGTTCAGCTGCTGCCAGGAGATTCGACACTGTGAAAAAGTAAGTGCCCCCAAGAAAAGGGGCACATTTGATCCTCATTTCATAACACTGACAGGTAAAGGGGATCTCATTGAAAGATTAAGCAAGGAAAATACTCAGCAATTCAGAAATGCTGAGGGACAAATGCCAGCCAGGCTGACTAAGCGTCTGGCATCTTTGTGCAGTTTTGAATTCTGATGGCAACCTTACCATGCAACAAACACTGGAGGATCTCTGAAGCCGCTGGGCAGGCTGGCATGATGCCCGACTGTGCTTCGGGCTGACATGTCCAGGGCATAATTTTGCCCAACCATCTATTTTCCAAATCTTCGGTTCCTGGGCGCCAACGCCAACCTCGGCAGCAGAGGCACAAAGCAGGAATGAGTGGTGGGTGAGGAGCTGTGACAGCCTGCTGTCCACTCATCTGAGGAATCTGCAGACTCCATTAGAGGGGGGGCCGCATTAGGTGTCATGCGGGTACAGACCCCGTTTGGACGACACTCTCAATAATAAAGTCTGCCCTGTGAAACAGCGGGGGAAAAAATACCAAAAATCAGTTTGATGGCGGACCCTTCAGAGCTGCACAGAGACCCTCACCAGACTGGGCTCTGAATAGGAAGCTGAAAGCTGGCTGCTGGCACAGTGGGCACCTCACCACATGTTCTTCTGTATTATTATGGGCTTCATTTCAAAGTTCATCTGTGATTTTAAGCAGGCCCACAATGCAACAGCATCCCATTCAAATCTACTCAGTCCATCTGAGGGCTTACAGAAGGTCTGAGGAACAGAATTTAATAACATGAGAGGGTGAGTGTGTGAGAGAGTGTGTGTGAGAAAGTGTGTGTGTGTGAGTGTTCACCCTGCGACTGACAGATGTCTTGTCCGGGTGTCGTTCCTGCCGTGTGCCAGATGCTTGCCAGGATGGGCTCCAGCGTCACAGAGACCCTGATCAGGATAACCGGGTTTAGAAGTTGGATAGGCAGATGGATGGATGAATATTATCAAGTATCGTAATATATCCACCATAATAAAAGCACAAGCGTCTGTGTGTCGTCCAGTTGCCATGCCCGTCATTCCAGTAGGTGGTGTACTGCAAAGGTTAGCGCTGAGGTCCACGCTGATTCATTGCATTTCAAGCTCTCTTAGACAGGCAGCCCATCTAGTAAAGGGACAAGTGTCTGTGTGTCCGTCCAGTGGCCATGTCTCTGTCATTCCAACAGATGGCTCATTGGAAACATTTGCAGTAATAAAATGCAGTGCATTTGTCGTTCCAACAGATGGCATATCACAACTATCCACACTGCTTTCACAAATCCCATACAAAATGACATATAATAGAGACATATGCATTGCATTTGTTATTCCTGCGGATGGCACATCGCAAACATTTGCAGTAATGCATCGACTCACTACAAATGTGTGATGTGCCGTCTGTTGGAATAACAAATGCAATGCATTTTATTACAATAATCGTTACAAAACACATTCCAGTAGGTGGTGCACTGCAACGGTTAACACTGAGGTCCACGTTGATTACTTGGATTTCAACCCATCTTAATAATTCTTTAAGCACCTAGTCAAAAGATAAAGTGTCTGTCATTCCAACAGATGGTGCATCACAATTTGCAGTAATAAAATGCATTGCATTTGTCATTCAAACAGAAGGCACATCAGAAAAAGTAACACTGCTCAAACAAATCCCAGAAAAAATGGCACATCACTGAGACGTATGCATTGAATTTGTCATTCCTACAGATGGTGCATCACAAATATTTGTAGTAAGGCATTTTATCACTCCAGATGTGTGATGTACCATCTGTTGGAATGACAAACGTTCTGTTAGTACAAGCATTACAAAGCACATGCCACACTCGTTAACGCAGAGGTCCATACTGATTATTTTAATTTCAGACCAACTTAGACGGGTTGCAGAATGAGAATCGTGACGGGAAAAGGTCATTGAGGCGGCCAAGCGTGCCAACCCTCTTCGCCCAGCTTCTCTAAAAGGGCCCCCAGTAGATGATTATATTATACGAGTAGGTGAGCCAGTGTCCTGGGTTCAAACGCACCATCAATGCCAGTTCTCCTCCCACATCCCCACGTGCCAGGCTAATCTGTGATTCCAGATGTGCCCCCTGTGTGTGTTGAGTGTGCCCCGGGGGGGGGGGGGGGGGGGGTCCTGCCATCCAGTCCAGTGGCTGAGGCCTTGTGTGACCTCACAGCGAACAAGCAGCTTCAGCAGATGGCCGGACGGACGGACAGGCCTGCAATGGCAGCTTAGCAAACTGGACACGGTGGCCCAGCGAGGGCGACAAACCTGGCATTCCACAGAACTGAGAGAAGATAAAAACGAATGAAACACAAGCACCGTTTTTTCCATCAAGAGTTTTTAATTACCTTTGTTTCTTTTTGTTTTAGTGATCAGCTACTTACAAAGTTACATCAATGGAGAGTTTGGCCACGAGATTTACATTCACTAGTGCAACGCTGCGCGAGCCTAATGAGCGACCCTCGAAGATCTGCGGACCCACCAGCCACATGCCGCTCGGCCCAGCCTGGGACCCCAAGGATGCGTTCAAAGCGGGAGCATCGCAAACATTCACGGCGGGCGCCTTGCTAACGTAAAATATTTAATTTCTTTTTAAACTTGCTCTGACAAACTGCAACTACCGTAGCTGCGTCTGGAAAAACGATAAAAACCTGAGTACGAAAAAAAAAGGAAAATGAAGTTTAAATAAAATCAGCCGAGCACGTTTCTCGTTTTCTAACTTCATGATTATTCCGCGCTAATAACCGAACATAATAACGTGGCGTTGGCTCTGAACTACAGCGTCGCCCCGCGTCCACTTCATCCGCTCAGATAACAATAAAACATTAAGGCACCTGCCCCCCCCAACGCTGCGCACCTCGCTACACTCTCACCAACAACGTCGTCCAACTTCTTGACATAAATTAGTTTCACTTAAATTGCGTTTCAATCGGTGTGGAAAATTAAAAACCTAACTGTACAAACATATGGAAGATTTTTCAGCAGCATTTGGATGCCCTGTTTCGCGGTTGTCTGTTTCTCTGTCTTCGCCAGCGGACCTCATTTGGCTCCCTTAGAATTCAAGTTGAAGAGTGCAAGAATGTCGAGCATCGCCTGGTTGATGTTCCTTCCAAAGCGGTGAGAATCCTGCCAGGGACCAAAAAACAAAAAACATCAAACGACTGAACATCGGAAACGTCTCTTCCACCCACCCAACCTTCAACCGCCCTGATCACGGTGGCGTCGGAGTCTGTGCCAGCCGCGTCGGGCACAAGGAGGCCCAAATCTCCGCTCAGAACTCAGCGACGTTTCACCAGTAAAGCCAACGACAGGGTTAATCTCTGGAAACTGATGGTCTACCTGCTGAACTTTCTCTGTTTTTGAGGAGTTATGGCGGGCTAACACGACACAACTATGAACAACCCCAAAATGCCAAGCTAAAGCCCCTCATGCTACACAAGATCTTTCCTTCTAATCAGCGGTCTTGTCATAAATGAATCGCCCATCCCATTCTGAACTCTCACAAAAACACACGAGACAAAATGGTTTCTTATGTACAGCATGAAGTGTACACATACCCAGCAATGTGGCTGACTGAAAGCAATTCTGCCCTGAAGAGTGGGTCAAAACGTCTCTGCAGCAATGCCAGGGGCTTCTGTGTGAGTGCAGGTGGAAAAACCAAGCATCAACTTTAGAGGGGCAGTTACTTTCTCACAAGCCTTCCTATATGCAGATCACACACTGTGTGTGGGGCCCGTGATTGGAGGACCTATATTTGGAAGTGTGTGTGTGTATGTATTCAGTTGGGGATTCACAGACCTCTGCGATTCAGGCTGGGCGGCCAATTGGACTGCACGTTTTTGTCACTTGGCTTTTACTTGACCAGATCCTCCCACAACCCCAATCTTAACCAATCGCGTAACAGCACTGACGTACTGTATAATGCAAAGTGGCAACCTTCTCAACAGAGTGCAGCTCGGGGGGTCCACAGCTTGGCTCTGCCGGGGTCACTGCCGCTTCATGAATCATCAAATTAATGTCGTCGACAGCCACCTGTTGTGATCATTTTCCATTAAAAGGCAGAGCGAGTCAACTCCGCTTAGGACCCCGGGCTTGGCAGGCGGCAGCACTGTGGGTGGTACAGGTGCTGGTGGGCTTCGACAACCTAACTGGTCATCGGAGGATGGTGTGTTGTCTTTTGTATTTCATTAAATTTGTTTGGAATGAAGCGTTATGAATGAGCAAAAACAGAGGAGACTAGGATGGGGGCAAATACTTTTTCACAGCACTGCACACAGTGTTGCCTCCATATACAGCGTCCCCCATAATGTCTGGGACAAAGAACACATTTCTCCTTGATTTCCGCCTCTGCTCCACAGTTTAAAATCACAAATCTGACAACTCAGACATCGTAATTATAGTGCACACTACACACTCTCGTTTGAGGGGACTTCTATACGTGTCGGTCACACAACACTTGCTCTACACGGTCCCCCCATTGCAAACATATCCCAAACACTATGGGGAGCACTGCATATGTATATTTCATTTGATATACTTTTTGTTTGTCTTCTCGCATGAACTTTGGAGATCAGAGAGCAGGATCAGCCATTGTACAGCAACTCCTGGAGAAATTTTCAGGTTAAGGGCATATATATATATATATATATATACACACTCAGCGGCCACATTATTAGGTACACCTACTGGGTTGGACCCCCTGTTCCCTTCAGAACTGCCGTAATTCTTCATGGCGTGGATTCAACAAAGTGCTGGTAACATTCCTCAGGGATTTTGGTTCATAATGACGTGATAGCATCACACAGTTGCTGCACATCCATGATGCGAATCTCCTGTTCCACCACATCCCAAAGGTGCTCTACTGGATTAAGATCTGCTGACTGTGGAGGCCATTTGAGTCCAGTGAGCTTATCGTCATGTTCAGGAGACCAGTGTGAGTTGATCTGAGCTTTGTGACATGGCGTGTTATCCTGCTGAAAGTGGCCATCAGAAGATGGGAACGCTGAGGTCATAAAGGGATGGACATGGTCAGCAACAATACTCAGGTGGCATTTAAACGATGCTCAATTGGTACTAAGGCACCCAAAGTGTGCCAGGAAAATACCCCCCACACCATTATAGCACCAGCCTGAACCGTTGATACAAAGCAGGATGGATCCATGCACTTATGTTACTGTCTCCAAATTCTGATCCTGCCATCTGAACGTCACAGAAGAAATCAAGACTCGTCAGACCAGGTAATGTTTCTCCAATCTTCTATTGTCCAGTTTTGGTGACCCCGTGTGAATTGTAGCCTCAGCTGCCTGTTCTTAGCTGACAGGAGTGGCCCCTGGTGTGGTCTCCTGCTGCTGTAGACCACCTGCTTCAAGGTTCGACGTGTTGTGTGGTCAGAGATGCTCTTCTGCACACCTCAGTTGTAACGAGTCATTATTTGAGTTCCTGTTGCATTTCTATCAGCTCAAACCAGTCTGGCCATTCTCCTCTGACGTCTGGCATCAGCAAGGCGTTTCCCCCCCAGAGAACTGCCACTCACTGATATTTTCCCTTTTTCGGCCCATTCTCTGTAAACCCTGAGATGGTTGTGTGTGATATCCCAGTAGATCAGCAGTTTCTGAAATCCTCAGAGCAGCCTGTCTGGCACCAACAACCATGACACGTTCAAAGTCACTTTAGTGTCCTTTCTGACGCTTGGTTTGAACTTCAGCAGGTTGTCTTCACAATGTCTACAGGCCGAAATGCATTGAGTTGCTGCCATGCGATTGGCTGATTAGATATTGGCGTTAACAAGCAGGTGTACCTAATAAAGTGGCCGGTGAGTGTACAGTATATGCACAGGAATCTACAAATAGAGAGACCGAGAGATTAAAGATTAGATTGGATTGAGTAGGAGAATTTAGGAATGCATCACGCCAGAAAGACGCGTGTTTAGGGTCCAAATCTCTGGCCATCCATCTTGACAGCCACAAAGTACAAAAAAGATGGACACCATAATTAGCGACATACACAACAGGATGTTCTTGCTGGTTACATAAGGCCACTTTTGCTCAACCTTTTTGGTGTCATGACAGATCAATGTTGGGGGCCTGGCAAAATGTACAAGATCATCAGAGCACGGGGTTTGGGGGTTTGGTCCCCGAGTCGACTAAGATCGTCGGAGATTCCCATTGGTGAATCAAGCACACCACGACCCATTCACTCATCGCCACCACCACTGATATAAACGATAGCAACGCACGTCCCACCGGCAACATCCGCGACCCGAAAGTGGTTGAGAAGAACGGCTCTGGGCAGATTTGGGGGCTGCACTCACCGTTTCTGGACTGGACAGTTTGCTGGAAATGTGAAAATTGATGAGTCGCTCTCCAACGATGATATATGACACTCCGTAGCCGTCATCAGCAACCTGACGACAAGAAAGAGGAAGATTACAATGGAGGTTAGTCGTGAGTGAAGTGCGGCCCTCCTCACAATGTGCTACAATTCTTCAATGCCGTGGTCTTCGAGTTCAGGGCTGGGGACCCCCGTGGTCCAATCAACTGGGGCTTCACTTGCACTTTTAATTCACCTCATTGATTTGTCATTTGGCCTATAAAAGATCTTAAAAGATTCAAAACTATTTGTGTTTAATGTCTTAACTGCTGTGTTTCTTTTTCTTTACTAAATATCAACATCAAATTTATTTATATAGCACATTTAAATAAAATAGCAATAACTGATTCAAGTTCTGTACACCCAAGAATAACACAGGACAATAAGCAAAAAGACAATAAAACAGACAAACACAGCTCTATAATTATAATGAATTAAAAGCCAAGGAATAGTAGTGTGCTTTAAGAAGAGATTTAAAAACGGGCAAAGTAGGGGCCAGCCTAACATGAAGTGGGCTACAACTGCAAAGCTACGATCGACCCCTTCACTTTAGCCTTGATTTAGGGACCACCAAAAGCACACCTTCATGGAATATTTACTGTATATACTCGTGTTTAAGTTCCCAAGTCAGAGCTTGATTTTACCGTTTCATTTCTGGCATTTCATAATGTCAGTCGTATAATTCGAATATGGAAAACTCACCCTATTGGTCAAGAGATTACGATACGCTAACGCCGACCTGAGAGAGTAGCCACGGAGCACACCGCCGTCTTTTTCTATGTATTGTTCCTACGTGACCACACGGTAAGACCCGACTATTCCGAAGCGACGTTTGCACGGTTTTGTGTTTTTTGTATCTCACACCCTCATACACCTTTATCTACAATGGAGCGTTAGATCAGAAGAAAATATGAAGCTGGTTTTAAATTAAACGTCGTTGAAGTGGCGAAACAAATTGGTGACTGTGCTGATGTAACAAAATTCAATGTGTCTGAGAAACTGGTGTGAGATTGGAGGAGGACAAGAAGATGTAAAAAAAAAATTAAGTGTTGCATTTTTGAACGGCTGTATAAGTTGGGGTCTGATTTTATGATCGATTTTTTGGATTTCAAGACCCGACTTACAGTTAGGTCCATAAATATTTGGACAGAGACAACGTTTTTCTAATTTTGGTTCTGTACATTACCACAATGAATTTTAAATGAAACAACTCAGATGCAGTTGAAGTGCAGACTTTCAGTTTTAATTCAGTGGGGTGAACAAAACGATTGCATAAAAATGTGAGGCAACTAAAACATTTTTTAACACATTTCAGGGGCTCAAAAGTAATTGGACAAATTAAATAACTGGAAATCAAATGTTCATTTCTAATACTTGGTTGAAAACCCTTTGCTGGCAATAACAGCCTGAAGTCTTGAACTCCTGGACATCACCAGATGTTGGGTTTCCTCCTTTTTAATGCTCTGCCAGGCCTTTACTGCAGCGGCTTTCAGTTGCTGTTTGTTTGTGGGCCTTTCTGTCTGAAGTTTAGTCTTCAACAAGTGAAATGCCTGCTCAATTGGGTTAAGATCAGGTGACTGACTTGGCCATTCAAGAATTTTCCACTTCTTTGCTTTAATAAACTCCTGGGTTGCGTTGGCTGTATGTTTTGGGTCATTGTCCATCTGTATCATGAAACGCCGCCCAATCAATTTGACTGCATTTAGCTGGATTTGAGCAGACAGTATGTCTCTGAACACCTCAGAATTCTGTCCTGTGTCACATCATCAATAAACACTAGTGTCCCAGTGCCACTGGCAGCCATCACACTGCCTCCACCGTGTTTTACAGATGATGTGCTATGCTTTGGATAATGAGCTGTTCCACGCCTTCTCCATACTTTTTTCTTGCCATCATTCTGGTAGAGGTTGATCTTGGTTTCATCTGTCCAAAGAATGTTTTTCCAGAACTGTGCTGGCTTTTTTAGATGTTCTTTAGCAAAGTCCAATCTCGCCTTTCTATTCTTGAGGCTTATGAGTGGCTTGCACCTTGCAGTGCACCCTCTGTATTTACTTTCATGCAGTCTTCTCTTTATGGTAGACATGGATGTCGATACGCCTACACCCTGGAGAGTGTTGTTCACTTGGTTGGCTGTTGTGAAGGGGTTTCCCTTGACCATGGAAATGATTCTGCGATCATCCATCATTGTTGTCTTCCGTGGACATCCAGGTCTTTTTGCATTGCTGAGTTCACCAGTGCTTGCTTTCTTTCTCAGGATGTACCAAACTGTAGATTTTGCCACTCAAAATATTGTAGCAATTTCTCGGATGGGTTTTTTCTGTTTTCGCAGCTTAAGGATGGCTTCTTTCACCTGCATGGAGAGCTCCTTTGACCGCATGTTGTCTGTTCACAGCAAAATCTTCCACATGCAAGCACCACACCTCAAATCAACTCCAGGCCTTTTATCTGCTTAATTGATAATGACATAACGACAGACTTGCCCACACCTGCCCATGAAATAGACTTTGAGTCAATTGTCCAATTACTTTTGAGCCCCTGAAATGAAGGGATTGTGTTCAAAAAGTGCTTTAGTTGCCTCACATTTTTATGAATCGTTTTGTTCACCCCACTGAATTAAAGCTGAAAGTCTGCACTTCAACTGCATCGGAGTTGTTTCATTTAAAATTCATTGTGGTAATGTACAGAACCAAAATTAGAAAAAACTTGTCTCTGTCCAAATATTTATGGACCTAACTGTATATACGAGTAAATACGGTAAATGTGAAAGGCTGGAAAGGTAAAAGGAAGCTCAGCTATTTAGGACTTAATAAGCAAACAATAAAATCTGAAATTCAATTCTAAAACGAACAGAGAGCCAGTGCAGGGAGGCCAGCACAGGAAAAATGTGCTCTCGCTTGTGTGTTCCTCTTACAAGACGCGCTGCAGCATTTTGGACCAACGTGAGATAGAAGCCTGGCTGACCACCAGCATCAAGTGCATCATTGCAATCCAGTTGGGACGAAATAAAAGCACCGAGAACTCTTTCCAAATTCTGAAATGATGAGAAGGAATTAAATTTAGAGAAAAGCCTCCGCTGAAAGAAACAAGTTTTAATTACCGCGTTTATTTTGAATAATTCACTATCCATTATTACACCCAAGTTCTGTACTGTGGATCTCACATAAGGTTTCAGGGAGGTCAAGTCCATATGAGGGGCCCAAACATCAGGACCTCAGTTTTGTTCTCATTACACCTTAAAAAAGGCCATCCATGCTTTAACATCCTCAAGACAGTTTTAAAGAGTTGGTGTTACTGTGCTGCAATGCATCATCAGAGCAGTGAAACAAGAAGACATAACTTCTAAAAACAACAAAGTTTGCTCCCTTCATCGAAGCCAAATGCCGATGATTAGCTGCAGATGCAGGTGCAAACAACGGCGAGTGCTAAAGAGGAGCCGAGCCGTCACTTCACGGCCATTTCCACTCGTCTGCTCATTGAGGCACAGTTCTGACAAAAGAACAGGCCGCTAATGACGGCCCTGAGGTCTCGGCTCCTCTTCAGCCTCCAGCGTTCTCAGCTATTGGATACAATTTAGGGGGAGAACTTTAATAACCCCCATCAACACATCGTATGACCGTTTCAGGGATTTTCTATTGTGGACTTTGTCGACATAATCAGAGTTTTGACGGAGTAGTTGCAATGGTGATCACCGGTCTTGTAGCGCTGGGATGAACAATGCTGGTCCTGGAGGGCCGCAGTGATTGCAGGTTTTCGTTCCAACCCAATTGCTTGCCAATCCTTGGCAATCTCAGACCTTATTTAATTTTATGGCTTGTTAGTCTGCAATGTTCGGTTCTTATATTGTCGATTTTTTTTTCTTTCCAAGGATATCATCCAAATGACTTGAAGCCTAAAACGAAGAATCTTCAGTCTGTCACATTTTCCTCTTAAGTGTTTTATTAAACCAAGTAGTGCAGGATGAATCCACACAGGCGTAAATGGAAACAAGTTAGGTGGAGATCTGCTGGCTCCTTTGTCATTTGCATCTTATTGCTAATATAAAACACAGTGAATGCAGCTGTTTAAGACTGAAAAAGGCAATTAAGGGTGGGGAAACTTAACAAGCGAGACCACTAAAATGAAGCAGAAAAATGTCACTTGAGCAATAAGAGCTTCACTTCTCAATAAGAAACTGGGGTGGAACAAAAACTTGCAGCCACTGAGGCCCTCCAGGACCAACACTGCCCACCTCTGGAGTAGTGTGACTCACCCCAATGAGATCAAACATCTTTTGATTGGCTTTAGTTATAGGGGTGGAGTCTGTGGTTTGTGTGACTCACCCCAATGAGATCAAACAGCTTTGATTGGCTTTAGTTATAGGGGTGGAGTCTGTGTGTCAACCAATCAATGCTCTGCTGGAAGTACAATGCATAAAATGCAGCGACGAGTAGTAAGCAACGTGGGTGTTTTAACTTTGTACTACTAGGGGGGCCCGCCAAGTGCTACATGCCGTTGTAAAGAAGGGAGCTGAAAGCACCCCAAGGAGACGTGGCCACTCCTCTGAAACCCTCTTAAACGGTGATAGAATGGGAAACAAATTCCTTTTTTTTTTACCTCCTCTTCGCTTGATCAGCTGCTGGCTTGCTGTTGCTGTTTCGCCGCGTGAACTGCACTTCGCTCACCTACCCTTTCCCCGCCAGCACTACTTGCCATTGTGAAGAGAGGAGCTGAACGCACCCCAAGGAGACGCGGCCGCACCTCCGAAACCCCTCTTAAACGGTGATACAATGGGAAATAAATAACAGTTGTTTTTTTTTACCTCCTCTTTGCTCAATCAGCTGCTGGCTTGCTGCTGCTGCTGTCCCGCATAAGCTACAACTCGTGTGGCGCTTCGAACATTTTAAAGTCACTGCCTTGTCTCTCTTCTCCTCCAGACATCCTCAAACACTATGCGATCTATTTTCGTTGTTCCGTTATTTCACCGAGTAATATTTTCCATTTGTTTGCACTAAAGCGATCTTTACTCTCATTTTTTTGAGACTTTCGAATTTTCCTACTTCTGTTATCTCTAACCTGCTCTGCATGTGTATCACAGGACTTGCTTTCAAAGGTTGAAAGTATGACGTGACCTGCCCATCTCGCGTGATGTCAAAGTGTCTGTCTCTCTTCAAAAGATTGTAGGTGTTTTTGTTTATAATAGAGAGAAATAATCTCAGAATATATAAATATTTATTTTGATAAGCAAATGATTTAGTTTTTTTACTTTGCGCCCTCCCCCACCATAACCTATCGTCTAAGGGAGAGGAGCTAAAGCTTTAGATTTGTTAAAAATTTCGATCTCCAGTTTTCAACGGATCTCAACATTTTAGGGTCCCCTGATATCGAAAACATCGATAACTTGATGATGGGTGTGCGTGTGTCTGTGTGTCACAGTTTGTGTCTGTCTGTGTGTGTCACAGTTTCTCAAGGACGGTCTAGCGCTAAAACAGCTTGACAGAAAAATACCAAACGCGAAACTTAAGCCTGTTATGAGCTGATGATATGCTGATTAGTTTTTGAGTCAAATTGTTCCGCAGAAAGAGGCACTCTAGAGGAACCCTTAAATACTGTAATTCTGCAATTTAGTTCTAAATTCTTCTCATCAGTTGCTATCGTAATGACCTATTTTATGATCTATTTTCTGTAAAAGCTTTATGGTCATATAGAAGTTACTCTGGTGGCCTCAAATGTCCTCGCTGTTGGAGCTGTCACATCAGCTTTCTTCTGTTGCATTCGGATCTCCATGAAGTTGAATTTGTTGTTCATTTCTAGCCCTAATGTTCTGTTCTGGTTCTCCCAGACCACCTCACTAGATGAGGACCACAAGACTTTATGGGATGAACTAAATTACTTTTTTTTAGAATATTTGAAGGCGAGGGTTTTTGTACCCATAATGCACAAGTAAGGGAGATGCTCTGTAAAAATGGCAGAAATATGACTGGGATGGAGACAGGGCTGTCAAATTAGCCAAAAAATGAGGTTTGAATATTCCAGTTAAACATAAGTAAATATTCAACTATATTTGCACTTAAATTAGCGATTCTGGATGTTATATATATTTACACTTGTATGCACTTTTTTATATGTTATTATAGTAACAGGCACACAACAAGAACAAACACCAGCAGCAAAAATCCTAGCAGCTCTCAAGCAACTGTTACTGAAATACACGATTCGTCACAATACTTGAGACGCACAGGGACACCAGCCGAGCACACAGCGCAAAGAAATGCGTCATATTGGCGGCGTCTAAGCCTGCGGTCTGCAAGGTGCCATGCTCCTAGACATGGAGACTTTTAGAAGCGTTGCTGGTCAACATAAAGTAATCCACAGTTTCTTTACATTTGTTGTAATAATAAAATCGTTCCTTTCTAAAACATTTCTTTACGAGTTATGATGAAGTCCATTATTTATCATACATGCATAGGTCCTGGTAATAAATGGACCAGCAGTCAAAGTGTTAAATAATTTTCAAGCAACTGCTCCATGTTTTTAGAACTCAAAAGTGACATCTACAGGCAGCCACAAGAGCACCACACGGCAGACGTCCCATGTTGGTCTTGATACGGATTCCAACACGATTTATAAATGAAGCCTTCATATATGAAGAAGGAGAGGACATCATCATCATCGCTAATTACACATTTCTAATATACAAGGCAGGTTTAATACTCACAGGCCCAAAGCCTCCACCACTGGTCACATGATCTGGGTTATTCACAAGATCAAACAATTCCAACTGCTGATGAGGGGTCTGGCTGGTAGAAAGCCTCCATGGCTCAGACAGCACCTGCCAAGGAAGTGGAGAGCAGCAGTCAAAGCCTTTTTTGTTTAATAAATGCCATGTTCTGATGGCCCTCAAGAGCTAGGAGAGCAGCACCAGCTAAATCAAACAATTGCTAAATTAGACCTCACTTGTAAAAAATGTAACAAATCTTAACAACAGACCCTATAAATAAATCCAATATTCTTAGCCGGGATGCAAGACTTGACTGATAGAAGCCCACTCTGGCTTGACTTCTTCTTTCCCATCAACCCCAGGACACTAAACATCTCAATCAAACAATGGTAATCCTGGGGGCCCTGAAACACATGGTGAGCATACTGACCTCCTTTAGGAAGGGGGAGTCCACACCAAGGTACTTGGACACGACATAAAGGCAGAAAAGATGACGATCAATGCCAGATCCAGTCATAGCCAGGCGGTACAGTTGCTGGTGCTTCTCTGATGCCTGCTTAAACAGATTTAGCTTCTCGTCATTCTGGGAATAAAACAAAAGACAGATGTTAAAGAAACAAGACTGTAGAAGTAACTGGTAAGACATTTAAGACAAACCAAGACATTCTATGAATGTTTTCTGTTTGGGGGGCACATTTGGGCATTGACATCCTGTAGAGCAGGGGTCCCCAACACCCGGGCCGCAGCCGTCTGACAGCCGGGCCGTGAGAGAACTGCCGGCAACGGAGACTCATTCAGACTTTTCAGAACGCTAGACGGGCAGGGCTTTGCAGCGGTGCAGAGTGAGGAGAGAGACCGAGCTGACAGAGTATTACAACAAAGTATTTTTATGGCCCCGACAGTTTCCCCATATGACACGAGTCTATAGAAATCTCGTTACTACGTAATACATTCAGCAGATGCTTTCATTACACCGAAGTGACTTTGAAATGCTTGAATGAATCATCCACAGAGAGGTTAGTTCTGTGGTCGCAGCTCAGTTGTGCACAACGATCCCCACACAGAAACTTTTTTTCTTCGAACTTTCCTCATACTGTTTTTTTTTTTGCTGTTTTTGTTTTCTGTGGTTTTCAGTGATACCTTTTGCTTATTGCTTGTCAACATTTGAAAAACATCCATTGGAATTTAACTCATTGTCATCCTCCTATAGAAATGGCAGACATGAAAAAACGCTAACAGTGTGAATGTTTGTGATGTGCAATTTGTTGGAATGACAAATGCAATGCATATGTCTTTGTTATATGAAAAAAAAGAAGAAAAATCTCGGGTTGCAAACGTATGCAAACTGCTTAATAACTTAATAATAATCAAAATGTAATGTAAATTTCGTATAAAACTGCCCTATGAACCCGCCCCGAATCCTCAACCCAACCAGTCCCTGGAAAAATGTACTTCTAGTAAAGTGGTCCTTGCTGTCAAAAAGGTTGGGGACCACTGCTGTAGAGAACCGAGTGCTCATGGGGTCTCTTCAATCCATTTACCCAACAATTTTCACCACCCCAGAATCCAATTAACGCACTTGCAGTCGACCAAGCAGAAGGCTGAAGCCAGGCATAGTGACTCTAGCCTAGTCATGTCAGGGCTTTGGGTTGATTGTTAATTTCACTTACCATTGCCTACCACATCAAGTTACCAGTCATTAGCATTCAGGGTCCAAACAATTGAGGTTTAAAGCAAATAACAGTGAGTGAACACTTGCAAGCTCAAACCCTTCTAGCACCACAGTGTCTTCCTCTCCTTTTCTTGTGCCCCTGTACTTCTCACTTTGTGTTCTCCATCTCCATCTAGTGGTGTAAGTACAGAACACAAACACCCTAGCAACCAGACAAACGGACACACAGATACACAGAGACACACACACACACGGACATGTGTCCTTTTATTAAGGTGAACAGACTAGGAAGAAAGAACGTGCTCTGCAACCAGGGGTTAAAATCTGTAAAGTGCCATTGTGGTGGGCTACTGGCTCAGTACAGTTCATTCATTCATATGGTAAAGGCTGCTTAATTTCCTAATTCATACAGTTATGGAAAGCTCAGTGATTAATAAAGTATCTATCTATCTATCTATCTATCTATCTATCTATCTATCTATCTATCTATCTATCTATCTATCTATCTATCTATCTATCTATCTATCTATTAATGAATTAACTTGGAGGTAACAGGCATCCTATGTGAAGCCAAAAAATGGTCAATAAATCAGAAGAGATTCTTTGAGATATCAGTTCGTTAGATTCCAAAGGTAGAATAGAAGAAGAAAAAAAATAAGAAACTAATTTCGTTCCAACCATTCATTAAATCACACATTCATTCATATGATATGAGTGTGGCGCAGTGGTTAAGGATTTGGACCTCAAACCCTGAGGTTGTGGGTTCAAATCCCGCCACTGGCACTGTGTGACCCTGAGCAAGTCGCTTCACACCCCCAACTCTCCCCGCTCTCCAATCGGAGAAAGAAAAGAAATGGGACCTCAAATGTTACAAGTCGCTTTGGATAAAGGCGTCGGCCAAATAAATAAATGTAAATATTAAGAAATATGAGTATGACTCACGTTATTCACTTATTGACATATATGAGGACATATTCATTAATTCATGAGGCTGTGGAGAACTCAGTTCAATTAATTCATTTATTAATTTAGATGGAACTCTTAGTACAATCACCAGAATAGAAAGGCAAGTGTCTGTGTATCCATCTGGTGGCTATGTCACTGTCACTCCAACAGATGGTGCAAAACAAACCTTAACCCTTCTTTTAAGAACTCAATATGAAATAGCATACAACATATGTATTGCATTCTTCATTCCAATGGATGGCACATCACAATTAATTGTAATAGTAAAATGCATTGTATTTGTCATTCTAATAGATGGTACATTTTATTACTACATGCATTATGAAATACAGTCCAATAGATGGCACTGCAAGTGTTAATGCTGAGGTCTATGATAGATACTAAGATTTTAATGAATCATAGACAGGGAGCGCAGCAAGTTAGCTATTTTAATGGACAAACAGAGCCCAAGTCAATTAATGACAGAACTTTTTTTCAAACCCTCTGAATCCAGGTAGTAACCATGCTTGGACAGCACTTTGAGCTACATTGTTTGTATGAAAATGTGCTATATAAATAAATGTTGTTGTTGACAGGTCACCCGTGGCCCATCCATGAACAATCACCACTCAAACTAACAAACACAACTTTGACATGTCAGAAGAAAACCCAGCCAGACTTGGGGACATACAAACAACTCCTGGGTGGGCGGGGGGTTGAGTTTTCCTTTCCAGAACATCAATACAATTATGACAAGAAAAGGCCATTCCGACCAGAGCCCCACTTGACAATCCAATTAAATGAATTTCTCTACAAATAGCACTTGAGTTGAGTTTTGAAAGTCCTCAAAACCTACCCTCCACCACACTACCTGGCCACTTATTCCAACAGATGGTGCAACACAAATTTTAACCGTGCTTTTACAAATGCCAAACCAAATGGCATATAACGGGGACATATGCATTGCACTTTTCATTCCAACAGCTGGTGCATTGTAGTAATAACACGAATTGTATTTTTCTGAAACATTTTCTTGAACATTACAAGAATTATGACAAGAACAGGCTATTCTGCCCCTCAGAAAAAGCTTGACAACCTTATTCACTAATGTCTTATTTTATTCTTGAGCAGAGGAGACTGCATGGGGACCTCATTCAGGTATTTAAAATCCCCAAAGTCATCAATAAAGGAGATCCAGCAATGCTCTTTCAGCTTAATGGTGAATCTGCAAACAAAGACATCAGTGGAAATGAAGGGGACGTGCATTTAAAACTGAAGCCAGGAAGCTCTCCTTTACACAAAGAGTTGTGAAACTCTGGAACAAACTACTAAGACATGGAGCAGAAGCAGAAACCTGGAGAACCTTTAAGAAGAATTGAGATGAGATATCGGGACAGCTTAGCTATTAGCTAAACAGACGGCCCTGATGGACTGAATGGTCTCCTCTCATTTGTCAGATTTATTATCTTCTTGCCTTATGTTCTGTGTTCTCCCAAAGTAACACTGAGTTGAGCTTTGAAAGTCCTCACCACAGTATTTACTCACTTATTTCATGTGTCTCTGTGTGGAAAAAAAATCTTTCTAATGTTTGTGCAATGTTTTTATCGGTGGTCCCTGTATTCTTGTTGACAAACTAACAGCCTCGGATCCACCACACTAATAGCCTTCATAAACTGAACTGGTATCTTCAGTAGTCTCTGACACAAGTTTCTTAAGCTATGGGGTCGCCACCCAATGGGTTGGTTCCTTTTGGGGTGTGCAGGGTTGTGACTTGCCATTGTAATTAAAGTCAGAGGGTTACGCATGGTGTTTCCCTGCAGGTGGTGTAAGCATTGAATATCGGTAGAGATTGTCCAAGGGGGATCTCCCACCAATCTGATACTCGTCATGGACTGGATCTCAAAGTCAATAAGAAGGGCAAGATTGGAACGCAAGAAAAAAACATTAGAAAGACAGCCTTCCACACAGACAATATCTGTTGGATATACGCTTGATGGTGAGAAGTGTCAAAGAATTGAAATGCACTATAAGACAAGTGACAGCTACTACAACTAAAATGATGAGGACTGGTTCTGCACACTGAGTGGAGTTATTGAAAACAAAGCTAAGCACTTAGCAACCAGGCCATTTTGTTCAATTCTGTTCATCTTATGTTGTGCTACCAAGCATGTCACACTGTAGGACTCTTTATGAGCGTCTTTTCCTGTCCTTTCAAATCACCAGAAAAAGACAAGCAACTCAGCCCACAGACATCCCCAGGAACTCTTAGGCTTGTGCATCAGTTTCTTGTAAGCAACAGTCACACGTGGCACTCTTTCTGTACAGCTCACCGTTTTGCTGGGCTCTTCCATGGCACGAACAAAAGCACACGATTCTATCGTACACGAGCGGACAGTTTCAGTTCTTCCTTCTCTAAAGAGTCGTGTCATTGAGGCTTCGTAAGTTAGGCAGAATTTTTTTTTGTCCTAAAAGAAAAAACACAAAGGGAGCGCTGCATTACATTCACATTCTACAAGTGTCAGCTTCATTCATGTACCGTTCATGCAGTCACTCTTCTGGTTTAAAATTATAAAACAATGCTTGCTATAAGTGATGAGACAGGGGAGTCCGTTGCATATAACAATAAGAATGGCGTCCATGTGTCAGTTGTGTTCAAATACTTTGCTGTGGTTCAAGGTTGTGGAGAGCCAAGGCCTGTCATGGGATTGTGGACAAATGTGTTGGTACCCCTTCACTAAAAATGAAGACCCCACAATTAATTTTGAAATAATGGACAAAAGTAATTGGCCCTCATCATTGTTTATTCCATATTTAACAGAAATCAGGCTTTGCTTTAGAGTTGTGTTTCAAAAGAATATTTCAAATAATAACACGAAAATGTTGGGACCCTTCACCTAATATTTTGTTGCACATCCCTGAGAATTTTCAATCCCTGCACACAAGTGATTCCTGGAGGTCTCCATGAGACTTCTGCTCCTGTCCAGTGGTCGTTTGGCCCACTCATCCTGAACAAACTGCTCCAGCTGGAACAGCTTTGAAGGGGTCTTCTCCAGACTGCATGTTTCAGTTCTTTCCACAGATGTTCAATGGGATTCAAATCAGAGTTCATAGAAGGCCACTTCAGAGTAGTCCAGTGTTTGGTTTTTAGCCATTCTTGGGTGCTTTTCGCTGTGTGTTTTGGCTCCTTATCCTGTTGGATGACCCATGAGCTGCGACTGACACAGAGCCTTCTGACACTGGGCAGGATGTTTTGCTGCAGAATGTCTTGATGGTCTTGAGATTTTGTTGTTCCTTGCACAGACTCAAGGTACCCCATGCCAGAAGCAGCAAAGCAGCCCCAAAACATCACTAAGCCTCCTCCATATTTCACAGTAGGTTTGGTGTTATTTTCTTTGAAAGCTTCATTTTCTCATCTGTGTAGACAGAGTTGATGTGACCTGCCAACAAGCTCCAGTTTGGTCTCATCATCCAAAGGACAATCTCCCAGAAGCACTGTGGCTTGTCAAATATGCACTTCAGCAAATTCCACTATGGATTTTTTATGCTTTTTGTCCCAGATGGATGAGGACCCTACCCAGCCGGGACGACTGGATGGTCCCCGTGATGGACAATACCTCCCCTGGGCCACGAGGGGGCAGCTGCCCGGGTCTGTTTATGAGCCACTGGACCGGAGTTGGGACATTCATCCCTACCGGAGGACGTGGTCACCACCAGGGGGCGCCCAGACAGTCGTGAAGTCCCGGATGGCAGCACTTCCGCCACAACAGGAAGTGCTGCCGGAAGAATTCCCAGGGGCACCCGGAGTGCTTCCAGGGACTCTCTGGACTCTTCCGCCACACCAGGAAGTGTCATCAAGGGGAGCACCTGGAGCTCATCCGGGTCAGTATATAAGGGACCGCCTCCCTCCAGAAGAAGAGCCATAGTTGGGAGGAAGGAGACGAAGCTTGTGAGGAGGGGAGAGGCGGTGAGAAAGAGAAAGAGAAGAAGAAAGAGTGTTGGAGGAAGGCATTGTGGTGCTGAAAGAAATAAAAGAAGTGTGTTTTGGACATTCTGGTGTCTGTCTGTCTGTGGCCAGGGGTATGCTTTCCACATTTTTTTTAACAGTGGGGTCCTCTTGGGTCTTCTTCCATTGAGCCCACTGTCATTCAAAAAAAGTAACGGATGGTGTGATCAGATACTGATGGACCGTGACCTTGGAGTTCAGCTGGTATCTCTTTGGAAGCTGTCTTTGGCTTTTTGTCTACCATTCTCACTGTCCCGATGCCCATTCTAGAGTTGATTTTCCTCTTTTGGCTGTGTCCAGTGGACGTGGCTACAGTCTGATGGACCTTAAACTTCTTCATTCCAGTGGAGATGGCTACAGTCTGATGGACCTTAAACTTCTTCATAATATTTTTAACTGTTGTCCCATTAACATCAGGCTGCTTGGAGATTTTGCCTTTAACATGCTTGTTTCTCGTTTTCTTTCTGATCTTCTCAGACAACTCTCTCCGTTGCTCTCTCTGGTCCATGTTCAGTGTGGGACACATGATGACACCAAACAGCATTTAAATTGGCTGAATGACTGACTGCACAATTGGAGACATGTGGGATACGAATTCAAGAAAACAGTAAATTTGGAAAATCACTCACAAATCCAATTACTTAGGATCTTTTCTAGGATTACCAACAAATGTGTTCAGGCCATTTTAGAATCTCTTTGTAGAATAAGCAATTCTTGATCTCTTGTCACACTTCTTTTGCTTTACTCAATAACATATCAAAGGCATGCAGGTACACAGGGTACAATTGCTTTTCATTTCATCACTTTTCAGGGGGCATACAGCATTTTTTTAATGAGCTCTAAAGGGGACCAACAAATGTGTTCACGTCTGTGTGTAACACGTCTGTGTGATTGGTTTCTTAAGTAGACTTCATTGAGTTGCTTCTCCAGGTCAGAACTGTAGGTTTTCGTTTAACTCCCCCCCCCACCCCCACCCCCAACTCCTGCTTAGGTATTTGGTGAACTATAATGACGACAATCTACTGCCATCTGCAGGGAGTTGGGGGAACTACAACCAACAAGTTATAAATTTAGATAAAGGTCAATGCATGTGTGCTTTAAAAATGTAGTTTTGCATCAAGGCTAGCAGTTGGAATGAGTGGAATTTTAATTTCTTTTTCTAATGGAAAAATCTACATAAAACATTAAGAGACAAAGGAAAGAAAATTCATATTTACCCTGAAATGGGCCAGCTGAAGAGCTAACTGGACGAAGGCATCAGGACTCGTTCTGCACTTTTTGATGAGGCCTTTTCCAAAGCTTGTGAACAAAAAGGTATGGGAATCTACATCATCTGCTAATGCCTGTGCCACTGTCAGGGAACGCTCTATAACCATTTGGCACTGGAAATGAAGCACAGTGGAGGATGACAGATGATGTATCCGAGACACCGCATTAAACTCTACACATTGTAACACAATACAAACATCCACTGCACTTCGAGGAGTTTGTTAGCCTGTCATTCTTTTACTAATAATAACCCTTCACGTTTGTGCAGTTTACTTCCAGTTTTGATCACTTGGGAATGTCAAAACCCAGATATAATCTATTATAAAAAATATCTTAGAAGGAGACGAGACAGGATTTTTTTGGACAGGCACTTACACATCCCACGAGACGAGTCTTTGTGCCAAGAGATTTAACCACGCCCGGGGCCAGAAATAAAAGACAAAGAGTAGATGACAAAGTAGAACGTTGTAAAGAATTCAAAAACTTTGGCATGGTACACATTCAGAGCAGGTTAGAGATAATAGAAGTACGAAGATTTGAAAGTCTCAAAAAAGGATAGTAAAGATCGTTAGAAGTACGAAGATTTGAAAGTCTCAAAAAAGGATAGTAAAGATCGTATTAGCACAAACAAACAGAAATTATTACTCTGTGAAATAACAGTACAGCGAAAAGAGATCAAATATATTGTTCAGATTTAAACTTTAAGTCGGAGACTTGTAGATCGTATAATTCGTGTTGCCATCAGGGAAAAAAAAAGTAGTCTTTCTTCCCAATGAAGAGGCGTATCCACAAGAATTAAAAGATTCCAAAAATGTTGGCGTGGTCCACATGCAGAGCAGGTTAGATATATTGGAAGTATGAAAATTTGAAAGTCTCAAAATAAGGATAGTAAAGATCGCATTAGCACAAACAAACGGAAATTATTACTCGGTGAAATAACGGAACAGCGAAGAGATTGAATATATTGTTCAGATTTAAACTTTAAGTCGGACATTTGTAGATTGTACAATTCATGTTGCCATCAGGGAAAAAAAAGTAGTCTTTCTTCCCAATGAAGAGGCGTATCCACAAGAATTAAAAGATTTCAAAAACATTGGCGTGGTCCACATGCAGAGCAGGTTAGATATACTGGAAGTACGAAAATTTGAAAGTCTCAAAAAAAGGATAGTAAAGATCGCATTAGCACAAACAAACGGAAATTATTACTCGGTGAAATAACGGAACAGCGAAAAGAGATTGAATATATTGTTTGGATTTAAACTTTAAGTCGGAGATGTGTAGATCGTCTAATTTGTGTTGCCGGTGAGAATTAAAAGATTCCAAAAACGTTGGCGTGGTAAGAAGTCTCGTGAGTCGGAGACTTTTAACATGAGATTCTTTCAAGTCATGCCCTACTTACAACCATTTTCAAACAAGACCACGGTCATCTAACCTCAGTCGTGTGAATGCTTTTGGCAGACACACTTCTGCGCTCACAGCTCTTACAAATTTTATCAGGACAATAATTTTATACTTTCTAGATGACAAGTTAATGACTAAGCGAAGAAGAAAGTGAATGGACAAACATCCGAAAAAGTAATTTTATTTGTTAGAGTGAAAGAAACGATATTCACTCACGGGCAGTTATACGTTGCATTGTCACGATGTAAGTCCAAACATGGAATCATAATTCAATGCGATCTTGAAGAAAAGTTAATTCCAAATATTGTTTTACTAAAGTTTTAAAGTAAAAGTGAAAATAATGCATATGTAATAATTCCCATGAAAATAACAATCTCTTTAAATTGTATATCTGGTTAACCAAACCCAGGGGTAAGCGAGCAAAGTGAGCAGGGGTCAAAGCCCCCTAGTAATATTAAAAAACATTACTATCTGGATAAATACTCTACGAAAATGATTGGTTCTTTACACATGCTGCAAAATTTCATTTCATTTAGAAGCAGGAAAACATGAATGGCAAAGCTGTGATCTCTCACCTCCTGAGAAATGTCCCACTGCAGTCTCTGAGGCATAGGGATGCTGAGGTTTGGCTCTCCTTTACAATGGCCGTCATCTGCATACTTCAACTGGAAGCTGTCATAGGATAAAACTTGCTGAGAAAACAAAAGGTTGATTTTTTTTTAAACAAAGGATAAATTTGGTATTTTTCAAGTCAAAGATATTTCTTCACAAAACAAACAAATATTTTGCTATGTTGGCTATGGAAAAGCTTAAAGACTTAGCAAATAGGTTCAGTCAATTAAACCAAGTCATGCGGATCGAGCACTGATCTGCATCTTGCAATTACACACACTTTGTAAAATAGTTTATACACATGTCACGCATGCCCAGCGGAGGATCTCCTGACGGGCTCAATCGAGGTATGTGATACCCCAGCAGGGCAAGAGGGGGCACTCTCACTAATGTTCTCTTCGTCTTCTCTCCCTGTAGCACCAAGTAAGCGCCCAATGAGGGCGTGTAACCCCACCCCTCCCAGTGAGGGCACTTAGCCCCGCCCCTCCCAGTTTGTGCACTATAAGAAAACCAGCCATCTAAAAGGAGGTGTCATTTCCACTAAGAGTAACCCACTGGGCGGAGCTCTAGTGACTGACTCTTATTTCGACAGCCGAGAGATTGTTACTTTGTAGCTGTGCCTGAGGCGATTTATTGTATCGCCTACAGGCATGGTTTTTATTTTGGGCTAAAGTAGTAAACGGGATGAGGCGGCTGGTGTTCCGACCTTTCCTTTTGTGTTACAACCTGTCATTCCTGCACGCAGCCACAACATGTCATTTTTGAACAAAAAAAAAAAAAAAGGTAATAGTACGTTCAGCCGTTTTAAAAGAAGACCAGCCGGACATGATAGCGAAGCACTTGTCTTCCTGTGCAACAAATTTCCATCCTCCTCACTAGAGACCAAAGTAAGCTGTTCATGCCCACATAGTTGGTTTTGTTTTGATTAGCTCCGTATTTATGTTAGAACTCACACAAGTGAAAAAAAAGTTATATTCGCCACAAGAAAAACAGTACCAGGAATATGCGATAAAATGATTATACCCAGATCCCTTTTGTCGTCACAAACATGCATCAGAAACACAGACAGCATGTTTTTGTATATCAAACATTTTGCTGCTTTATCGGTACATTTTTAAACTTTAGCTTCCTGGTGGTGTTCCATGCCCCATAGCCTCCATTGTAAAGCACAGCATATGTTTTTTAATTTATAGAAAACACTTTACTTTAGAACATAATTTCACATTGAAATTGTATATATACCATGGTTGTGAAGAAATAAACTTTAACTTAAAAAATACTGAACTTACCATTTAATTTTCCCTTGGGGACTAATAATGTATTATCTATCTATTGTTAGCAGTAGGGGGAGCCACTGAGCCTCCAAACTCCAGACACACAAGACCCAACACAACACTGGATCCAATAAACAGATTATTAATCCAACCAGCTTCAATAATACAATAAACATATTATAAATTAAAGTTAGTAAAAAGGTACAGCTTACTAAGAACTGCCGAACTACTCACTTTGTCTGGAGGATGCCACACATCTTTGTCTCCCAGCCAGCCTCACACATGTGATTGATTTGCACAGTGATCGTTCTGTATCACGTTTTCCACAACTTTTTGCATATTATTTAGTGCAATAAACTTAGAATATACAGTAATCATGGACCTAAAATGTATTTGTGAATTTCTGCATTTGTGGGGATCCTGGACCCATAAAACCAGCAAATCACCAAGGGATAACAACTGTACTATTATATACCATTTTTACAAATATCTGTAAAATTTAAATCCCCCTGTTGGTAACATCTGTTTCAGGTTACCTGGCATACAACTAGTCATTATGACTCTCCCACTTAGGGCTGGTTTATAATAATAATAATAATAATTCTTTGCATTTATATAGCACTTTTCTCACTACTCAAAGCATTTACCAATTGCAGGTTAAGGGCCTTGCTCAAGGGCCCAACAGAGCAGAGTCCCTTTTGGTAATTTACAGGATTTGAACCAGCAACCTTCCGATTGCCAGTGCAGATCTCTACCCTCAGAGCCACCACTCCGCCTTATGCTTCACGCCCAGAATGTGTACGCACACTCATCATGGCTGCTGCGCGTTCTCAGCATTCGTCAGCATCATTGTTTACTGTCAACATGTGGCAATAAGCCACAATGCCACTCCAACAGGATAAATCTGCGTGCGTCGATGTTTGATGAATGGTTCGATGCAGTGAGGCAAATCATCAAACTTACATGCTGACATAGGAATGTATTCGTGGTGCTTTTCTTCATCCATTTCTCGCCTAGGCAATACAAGCATTGCATATTTCCTATCATAATGATGCAATGCCATCTTTGGTGTCACTGTTGCCGTCCTTGTTTTTCTGCACCTTTGCAACAGCATCAGAATGCAAAGAATTTTTATCTTTAAGGATCTTTTTGATCTTTCTTCCCTCAACTCACATCACAGCAAAACCGAATGTTGTTTTCTCACCATGATGATTGCTCAAAGTGCCACCTGGTGGAATCCTCCAGATTTACTTAAAGTACACGTGCAAGTATAGACAGTACACTACTTGCATAGCAGCAGCACCCTCAGACACACAAGTTGCATAGCATTAAGTATATCCCCGACCTTACAGTTAACATTCATGGCCAATGTACACTCTCCGTTTCAAGCTTGCACCCTGATGCTTCACTGCTACTACCTGGGGACCTTATCTTCTTCACCCACACTGTTACAAATTGATATGTTTCTATGAGTTTTAGTTAAAATCTTAACCCACAATACGTAGCTGATACTGTACCTCCCATAGATGTCCCACAATAGGAGCATCAGCCCAGGAATGTTCTGCATTCAAGCCCATTGTGCCATTCTTATAAACAATGAAAGTGAAGGACTTGTCAAACCACCTGCAAGACAAAACACAAGACACAGAGTCACAAAAATCAGGTAAAATGACTACAACAATGTAAAAAAGTTCAGTCTTCTAAATTAATATTGTGAAATACCCAGAACTGGGAACATCAGAAATTATTCTTTTTAAATGGTATTTGTAGCAGTATGTATATTTAATAAATGAAAACAAACAAAAATGGCAATTTGAATTGTACCTATTAGGCAATGAGCCAGTATGGTGGGTTGCTCTTCAACCAAATCTCAGTCTTCATTACTTTCGCTACATATATTGTAGCTTTATATACATATACAGTGCCTTGCAAAAGTATTCAATCGCCTTGAAAGTCATCAGTCTTTACATTTCCATACACACACTCCTCCAGTAAGTATTTTTATTGACAACCCAACTGTTCTAACAGTTTACTTTTAAAGTCAAATATTTTGTCAAAAATATATTTCTAAAAAATTAAAACTAAAAATATGAGGTTTGTGTAAAATATTCAAACCCACCACATCGATATTTTGTAGGGCCTTGCATGGAAGATGCTTTTACCTTCTCAATTGATAGATTTCAGGTAAATGACTTAAGCTTAAAAGACTTGTTAAGCTGGACAGAAGTGAAGTGTATTCTGGGAAAGCTGAAAGGCAGTGCAGGACCTTACTTAGAATGTTATGTACACCCAGTCTGTTTGCAGCGCACTGCAGCTTTTGATTCCCACTGGAATCAGCCGTGAGCTTGTCTGATAACCTTGCTGTGCTTTGAGAAACTGTAAAAGTTTTAGCTGCTTTGCCAGCGGATGGTAAGTCAGGTTTGGGGAGGGAAGGGGGAGAGAGTTGGCTGATTTTCATTAGAACTTTTTTTCGGTAAAAAGTGTTTTCACACTCCTGGGCTGTTTGTTTTGTTCCAAATCATGGAGCGATTAGTTATTTTGTTTCAATCTCCAGTTTGTTCAGTTATGTTTCATACAGCAAACTTTCAAGTGAACCAGAAGTAACGATAAATGAGCAGTGCGTGTGTTGTGTACTTCTTTCATTGGGTAGAAACTTTTTAACAGGAATTTAAAAATCACAAAGGGTTCAACTGCTTATTTTTGCTCACGGCTGCATTTTTCATAATTATATGGTGTATTCAGTGTTGTACAAGTTCACACCTCACAAGAACTCACTCAAAGTTGAGTTCACACAAATTAAAATTAATAAATTCACATTCATAGTTCACCATTTCAATTTTGAACTAGTTCTTGTTCAGTTCATTTTGTGTTTTTCAAGGAGTGAGATGAAATGACCCATGAGTTTACTTTTTTCAATTTTGCATGCCTTATATTAGGCTATTACAATGTTCTTGAATAAAATTCAATAATCATGAAAACTTTTTTGTTTAAATACACTTTATTGAGTTATATCCAGCAACAAACACGTATAACCATATATGCTAATATCCATCCATCCATCCATTTCCCAACCTGCTGAATCCGAACACAGGGTCACGGGGGTCTGCTGGAGCCAATCCCAGCCAACACAGGGAACAAGGCAGGGAACCAATCCGGGGCAGGGTGCCAACCCACCGCAGGACACACACAAACACACCCACACACCAAGCACACACTAGGGCCAATTTAGGATCGCCAATCCACCTAACCTGCATGTCTTTGGACTGTGGGAGGAAACCGGAGCGCCCAGAGGAAACCCACGCAGACACGGGGAGAACATGCAAACTCCACGCAGGGAGGACCCGGGAAGCGAACCCGGGTCCCCAGGTCTCCCAACTGCGAGGCAGCAGCGCTACCCACTGCGCCACCGTGCCGCCCATGCTAATATCCTCCAAGTCAAAAAAGAAATTAAATAGATGCAAGTATACATATAAATTACTGCTCTATTTCCAACCATGTGACACAAATGGTGACTGTGGAACCAGCGTGTAGGTGAACTAACCTGTTATGCTGCCGGTCAAAATTCGCGTCACTTTTGCATGTCCAACAGGGAAAAAGTGGCCTCACGAAGTACAATGTTTTCCTAAAAGCGAAAGTGGAGCTTCACTGCGTGCTCGTATCACCAGGGTTGCAGCTTAAGCACAAGTAAGCAGACACAGACAGTGCCTACTGGATTTTACGTTATTTTTTCCCGATTACAAATAAATGGCAAAAAATTTGTACAAAATAAATATTTGTAAAAATCCACTATCCACTATGCCTTATTCGTATTCGGCTCCACCCCTACATTACAGGATAAGGCAAAACGTTTAATCTGGACCTAAACCAGATCCAGAATGTCACCTAAAACTGAACTAGCTCATGTTCAAGTTCTTCACTTGCAAATACATTACAATAAGTTCAACGTTATTAGAAAAATTAGCTTGTTCAGCGAACGTGTCTTTTGAACTAGTTCATGCACAACACTGGGTGTATCTAACAAACCCTGTTCTATGAGCAAAACACCTGTTATTGAAAAAATGAAAGACTACTTGAAAATTACGAGCTACCACACATGATACAAAACAGACAGGTTTCAAATAGGCGATTGCACAAAAAGAAAGCAGGCGCTGCCAAGGGAATGTGCTTCAGTTTTATGATGTCAGGTTGACTTTTATTTAACTGTATGATGGTGCATACTTACTCTCCAGCAGCTGCCATATGAATGTAACCTCATTTGAGTCTTAAATCACATGGCCACTGTCTTAACTCTTAGGAATATTTGTTAATGTTGGAATGCTTGATTAATATTTAGTACATACGTCAAAGTTGTTGTGCCTCACCTCCGTATCCGCATCACATCCAAAATCAATCTCATTGAGAGAACACCCCACCTGCCTGCGTCACTTTTGTGGTGTAACATTAAGGGGTTTGATTGTCGGTCTCCCAGAGTACTGCTATTCATATCTCACCACCTCTGTATGTGTTTTGATAGACCCGCACTAGAGATGGGGGCTCTGAGGCTGAATTAGGTGCTACCCACCCGGACCCCGTGATTATCAGAGGTGACTGTGTGCAGAGAGTGCAGACCTATAAATACCTGGGAGTGCAGCTAGATGATAAATTGGACTGGACTGCCAATACTGATGCTTTGTGCAAGAGAGGACAGAGCCGACTGTACTTCCTTAGAAGACTGGCGTCCTTCAACATCTGCAATAAGATGCTGCAGATGTTCTATCAGACGGTTGTGGTGAGTGCCCTCTTCTACGCGGTGGTGTGCTGGGGAGGCAGCATAAAGAAGAGGGACACGTCACGCCTGGACAAACTGGTAAGGAAGGCAGGCTCTATTGTGGGCACGGAGCTGGACAGTTTGACATCTGTGGCGGAGCGACGGGCACTGAGCAGGCTCCTGTCAATCATGGAGAATCTACTGCATCCACTGAACAGGATCATCTCCAGACAGAGGAGCAGCTTCAGCGACAGACTGCTGTCACCATCCTGCTCCACTGACAGACTGAGGAGATCGTTCCTCCCCCACACTATGTGACTCTTCAATTCCACTGGGGGGGGGGTTAAACGGTAACATTATACAATGTTATTGACTGTTATACCTGCCTCGCACTCTCCACCTTGAACTTTTTACTTTGCACTGTGTTTTTTATCATTCTTTAATTAATATTGTTTTTATCAGTGTGCTGCTGCAGGAGTATGTGAATTTTCCCTTGGGGATTAATAAAGTATATATCTATCTATCTATTGATAATTAATGATGAGATTTCTTTACGCAAATTGTGCTACTTTTGTACCTATGAACAAATTTACTTTTACCTTTTTAATTTTTTTAATGCTCTATGTTATCCCTTGAATCATTATGCTGTGAATTAGATTTCCTAATTACCAACAGCAGATGTTTACTACCACAGCACACACAATTTCACGTATAATACACAGTATTTAATGTGGTTCAGCCCCATTTTGGATCACATTCATACCTTAGGTTAACCACTCCAGGATTCACTGGGAACTGCACCAGGGCCACCCTATCCAAAGGGTCTCAGTCCAGTTGTTTTGGTCCACACCCAAGTGTGATCACCATGTTCACATCCTTACCTAAACAAACTGGACTTTCAAGGAAATCGCACCAGAGTTAAAAAAAAAAATGCACTAAGCAAACAAGGTATGAAAACACAGTAAGAGTCTCAGTTCAGTTTTTAGATTAGTTTTAGTTTAGTTGGTGCTTTGTTGCCAGAATGGAGTGTTTGGTTCAATTTCTGCCTTTCTGACACTTTAAGAGGAACCACGGACATTTAAATGGCATTTGCTATCTGCTTAGTTGCTGGACACTTTCCAAGGAGATCTGTCTCTGGCAAGAAATCTTTCTTTTCACTTTTCGATTAAGGACTGTCAAGGTACTGAGCCACCTGAGAACTATCATCTGGGACTGAATGAATCCATCCAGGTTGTATAATTCTTTGCATTGGTTATATTTGCTATTATTGGTTAAGATGGAAATAAATATAATTTTTTAGTAAAATCTTAAAACTGAAGGTCTTATTACTATTGTCCATTTCAGGTCTCGCTGCGGCCCCTTAAGTGCACAAAAAATGCTTTGACAATTCCAATATGGGTGGTAAACTGGGCTGAAGTAAAGGAGTTAAAATAAAAAACAGTCATAGTCAGCATGCGACCTCTCATTAGCGGTCTCTGTAGGTTGAATACACGTGGTGAGTCAGGTAAGAGGTTACAGATAACAGTTACATTGCTGCTTTTGGCATTTCTTCCTATCCTCTATTAAGAGATTATAGTAGTACCTTTGGTGCCAAGTGTATGTCACAGGCCATCTAAGAACACGATAAAACACGTCTCAAAAACAGCAGTAAGTCTGACCCAGCTTTGCACTGCTCAGAGCTGATCTTCTGAAGATCTTTCTGGATGGTAAGATTGTGCTACTGGACTGCAATATATAAAGACTGACACAGATTCTCAATGAGACTTAGATCAGAACTTTGGCTGAGTTATTGTAAGATTTTTTTTTTGTTTTAGTTCCACTCCACTGTTATGTTGATCTTATACTTGGGATCATGGTATCTTGCTAAAAGGTGAACCTTCTCCCAAGCCTCAGTTCTGTACAGTTCTCGTTCTGTATTTCTCTCTTTTTCATTCTTTCCATTCTTGCTTCCATCATAACAAGAGTCTGAGCGTCAGCATAAGAAAATCATCCCCACAGCATTATGTTGTCACCACCATACTTCACTGTAGGGGTGCTGTTTTTTGAGACAATGGACGGTTTAGGGTCTGAACCATACATAGTGCTCTAAAATTTGGCTGAAAGGCTCTATTTTGGTTTCAGTCTGATCACAAAATATTTCCCACATCCTAGCTGGGCCTACTCATGCATTGTTGCAAACTCCACATGTATATTTTTATGAATATTCCTGAGTAATGAGCTTTTTCTTTCAACCCTCCCAAGTAGGCCACTGCTATTGAGAACTCTAGATATTGTGGAGTTGCGTACATGTACCTCAGTTGCAGCAACTGACTTATGTAGATCCTTCAAGGTGATAGCTGGATTCTTTGTTGATTCCCTTACTTACCTACATCTTGTCCGACCACGTTTTGACAGAGAACCTTCTTTACAAAGTGATGGATCCACCTTTCAGTTCCTGATGATGGATCCAATTGTGCTGACTGGGACTTGACAAAAAGTGCATTCAACCCTGCTCCATATGAGACTATGTAGTGGTTACTAACACTTGCCCATCATCAAAAGCGCCTACAATGGGCACGCAAGTGTCAGAACTGGATTTTGGATCAGTGGAAGTAAGTCATCAATTCTGATGAATCCTATTTTCTGTCAATGACAGGGGTACATGCACATCATTTACCTGGAGAAGAGATTGCTCTGCACTGTGGGAACAAGAAAAGTTGGTGGAGGAAGTGTGATGCTTTGGGCAATGTCTCGCTGGGACACCCTGGGTCTGAGGATTCACATGGACATTAATTTGAAACGTAGCATTTACCTAAACATCTCTGCAGACCAGATAAGCCTCTTTATGACAACGGTATTCCTCAAAGGAAGTGGCATCTTTCAGCAGGATAATGCACCCTGCCACCCCACAAAAATTGTATAGGAATGGCTTGAGGAGCACAATGAAGATCTCAAGGTGTCCTCATTATTCTTGAGATCTCAATCCACTTGTGAATCTGTGTGATGTGTTGGAACAGCAAGTTCGATCACAGCTTCTCCACCTTGCAACTTACAGGAGTAGAAAATCTGTTGGTAACGTCTGGGTGCCAGATACCTCAGGGCACCTTTACAGGTCTTGTAAAGACCGTGCGTAGGCGGGTCTACAGGTGGTCAAAATGTTTTGGTTTATCAGTGTGGCATTTTATTTATATTTTATTATATAACATATATACATATAAGGTCATCTCATGATATTTTATGGGGGTGCTATTTTAATTTTTTATATTAATTATAATATTTTATTATTATATATATAATAATTTTAATTTTAACATATACTTATGTATTTTATATATATATATATATATATATATATATATATATATATATATATATATATATAAAGTTCACCTCATGAAATTTTAAGATTTTTTTTTCGTCCAGTTTGGCACTAAAGGCACTAAACCATAAAGCTGCTGGTTTAAATCCTGCCCCTGACTAAACTGACATGAACATTCATCCTGGATATGGGTGTCAGCCAAATGACAAATAGCAGATACTTTTATGAACCAATTTATTCTATTACAGGGAGGCCTATTTTGGCAGGATCAAGTACTAGGCAGTAATAAACCTTGGATGACATTACTGGTCATCAAATCTCACTCATAAAAAGCTAGCGTAGAGTCTCAATTGGCCTAATATGCACATTTTTAGGATTTGGAAGAAACCCCACGTGGACATGTTGAGAACATGCAAACTCCACACAGACTTCACTTGGCTTTGAACCCTCATCTCCAGAGCAGCAGTGCTAACAACTGTGCCCGATTCTTTACGTAATCTGGGATCTCGCTCTGCAGTGTTGTGGTATAGCATTACTCAATCAGTTGGAAAATAAAAAGTATTGCATTATAACAATGCTCAATCATGTTATTCAATTGAGTAATAGAAGGACATCTGTGGCTTCCGTATGTGCAACACCAGGCTGATTCACTCCCAACCCAACATTACTACACTCCATCCACCAACAGAGCAAATCAAGATAATGGCACCATTATCTCAGTTCTGGAATTTACTATATTGTGCTATGCCTAAGACCTTTGGGTTACAAATAAGCATACATTCATTTCATTGAACAAGGAAGGACACAGCGCCCTGCAGACAGGACGTCAAGCTGGCTCTGTTCCAGCTCAGCACTCCTACATGCGCCTGAACCACTTCATTTACCTAAGCTGCCTTTGTTCATAAAGCACAGTTAAGAGGAATAAGAACTGTTGTTTGTGTTTGCAAAAGAGGGCATACCTGTCATAGCATTTCCCATGAAGCAACGACTTGGCATACTGATCCAGGGAAGTGACAGGGTCATCCTTATTGTAGCCTTGCTCTGTGTCATCAAGGGTCATGAAGAATGCGGCCTTTTCCACTGCATCTAGAGACTGCTTGTTCTTTCCTTTGCTGAAATACTGCTGACGTGCGTTGGCCCAAGGCACTCTAAAGGACAAGGAGAATGAAGAGTTGCAGTTTTTAAGTTAGTTTCACTATCACAGACAGTAAATGAGCATTGTTTCAATCTAGCACATGAATTCTAGGAAAATGATAAATATATATACTGTACTGTATATCTAAATAACCACATTCCTCACTATCAGCTTTACTCAAAGATGTCATCTTTATGCTCAAACAGTACAGAAGTCTGCTAAGTGCAGGTAAAGACATGCACAATGCCATAGTAACTATTAAAAATCAGAATGTCACATCAAATCCACTCATGGTGGTCTGATGATTTTGAATGTTTTGATGTTACTCCTGAATTGATTATGAAAAATATTCCCCTTTGGAAGTAATTCCATTTTATAGTTATACAACATTGAATCACAGTAGATTTAATTTTGCTTTTTTGACATGAATCAACAGACAACAGAAAAATCAAAAAAAAAAAACAAAACAGTACGAGGAAAGTTCTAAGAAAGAATTTTTTTTACAATGTTTCTGTTTGGGGATCGTTGTGCAAACGTGCACATCTGAGCTGCGACCACAGATCTAACTGCTCTGTGGATGATTCATTCAGGCATTTCAAGGTCACTTCGTTGTAATGAAAGCATCTGCTGAATGTACTTCGTAGTAACGCGATTTCTATAGACTCGTGTCATATGGGGAAACTGTCGGGACCGTAACAATACTTTGTTGTAATACTCTCTCACCTCGGTCTCTCTCCTCTCTCTGCACCGCTGCAAAGCCCCGCCCGCCAAGCGTTCTGAAAAGTCTGAGTGAGTCTCCGTTGCCGGCAGTTCTCTCGCGGCCCGGCTGTCAGACGGCTGCGGCCCGGTAGTGGGTCGCGGACCGGTGGTTGGGGACCCCTGCTCTAAGGCACTGATAAAGTAAATCCAGATGAATGGCGACTAAATGGCGATTCACCTACCTAAGGACACGAATGGAAATCAAAGGGAAGTGCAGGTCTTTACTCAAAGAGTTGTGGGAATCTGGAAGTAACTACTGAGTCATGTAATTAAGACAAAAACCTTGACAAACTATAAGATGTTTCTGGATGATACACTGAGACAGCATGGCTATTAGTTAAACATACAGTATAAACTTGATGGACTGACTTGTCAGATTTCTAACATTCGTATATGATTTTCCACTCTCATCAGACAGAGGGTTCAGTCACTCCTGCAACCTCCTGGATTACCATTCTCTATTAGCCTATAGCAATATCTACTTCCTCTGCAGTGATGCCTTTGTGTGTTGCCCCTTTGGGACCCCTTAACTTCTTAGTGGCCTCCTGCTTCCACACTGACATGCCGAGTTGCTCTCTCTGGTAAAGTATGTCTCATTTTTTCTTCTGATGGTTTGTCACCATATGCCATTTTTGTGAGGTCTGAGCCACCAGCACTTTCTTGTCTGCCAGACACCCATTCCCATTACATTTCAAAGTAACATCAATTTTTAAATAGAAGCAACATAATAGCAGGCCTGTGTAAGAGCAGCAAATACATGGGACAAAAATGTCTGTGTTAATTGAACCTATGAAGCAAATCTCAGGTAGGCCGGGGGCAGCAGATGTCAGAAATTCAAACATCAACATTATAGCCAACAGCCACACCACCTGCACTTCAGAACAAGTCATCCACCTGGAGCTAAGCTAAGCAAATTTGGGCCCGGCCAGTACTTGGATAACAAACCACCTTTCTAAAGCTTGGGTTGCTGCCGGAAGAGGTGTTGATGAGGACAACAGGGGGGCACGTACGCTGTGGTCTGTGTGTGGATTACAATGCAGAGTACAGTGATGGGGACACTTTGCTGTAAAATTGAGGCCATCTTTCAGATTAAATGTAAAACCGAGGTCCTATCTCTCTGTGGTCATAAAAAGTTCCTGAGCATTCTTGGAGTAGTGTGTACCCCAATTTTCTGGCTAAATTGCCCACCATGACCTTGCCCATTCTGGCCCCCTAATCATCCCCTGTCTCTAATTGGCTAACTTCTCTCACCCCACCTAACAGCTCATGTGGGGTGAGCATACTGGTGCACGAATGGCTGCTATCACATCATCTAGATGAATGCTGCACATCAATGGTGGTTGAAGAGGTTCTCCTACTGTTTATTTAAAAGTGATTTGAGCAAAATAGAAAATGCACTATATAAATGTAACTATCTATCATCATTTTCATGGTGAAGGTGCCAGTAACAACATGCTGAGCTGCTCTGATGAGGCCTTACCATCTTCATCAACTTCCTCTAGCCCTTCTTGGGCATACCTAGACGGTGCTGGGCCTTTCAAAAGATTTAATTCCCACTGCATGTTGTATTGTCGGCCCTTGGTCCTTCACCTAGTAAGCCTTTACACGTCTTAACACAAAAACAAGAATCTTATATTGGAAAAGGGAAAGAGCTCAAATGGGAGAGGATATAGTAGTCCCTACTATAGGAGCAGAGTCTGAAATCCCTACTGGTTCCAAAGTCATAGAATATTCAACAAATTTAGAAGAGAACAATCATTTAGTCTAAGAAAGCTGAAGTCCTATTCTCCACCACACTACCTGGTAATTTAATCCATGTCTCTATGGTTCTCTGTGTAAATAAAAAGTTTCTAACGCTTGTGCAACGTCTGCCCTTAACATGTTTCCAACTGTGTCCCTGTGTTCTTGAGGGATCCATTGGACTAATTCTCTTCATGATTTTAGACACTGAAATCATGTCACCTCTTAATTTTCATTTACTTGAACTGAAAAGGCTCAGCTCCTTCAATCTGTTCTCAGCTCACACCTCTCAGTTGTTCTTCTCTGGACTGTTTCAAGTACTGCTTCATCTTTTTCGTTGCCCAAAGATCAAAACTGAACACGGTACTCCAGGTGAGGACTCACCAGTGTGTTATAAAGCTTAATCATTTAAACATGCACTGTGGTGGTCATATTTACCTGTCTCCTGCAGTCAGCGCTGCCAGTTTCAATTCCCCAAGCTGAGGCTCGGTGTTGTCATCCAGTATTCTCTGCATCTGCAGCTCGATGTCTCGGGGTTTGAGCAGCCTCCCGTCATGGTACATCCAGACTTTAAAGTAGCGTCCCTTGTGGTAAACCACAATGTGTTTGCTGTCTCTCATATGCTGAATGACATCTGCGTTTATGCCATTTTAAGCACAAAACAAAAAAAACCAAAGATGAGATTGAGTACAACTATGTCATGGAAGAACAAACAAGCCACTCTGCATACAATAAGCCTGAGACAATGCATTGCCGTCGGAATGTGGTGTGTGGCATTTTAGAATAAGCGTATGGATATTCAAAAAGGGAAAAGGGAATTATGAAATTTCACAAAAACTCGTGGGCAGCATGGTGGCGCAGTGGGTAGCGCTGCTGCCTCGCAGTTAGGAGACCCAAGTTCGCTTCCCAGATCCTCCCTGTGTGGAGTTTGCATGTTCTCCCTGTGTCTGCGTGGGTTTCCTCCGGGTGCTCCGGTTTCCTCCCACAGTCCAAAGACATGCAGGTTAGGTGCATTGGCGATTCTAAATTGTGTGTGTGTGTGCGTATGCCCAGGGTTTGTTTCCTGCCTTGCACCCTGTGTTGGCTGGGATTGGCTCCAGCAGACCCCCGTGACCCTGTAGTTAGGATATTGTGGGTTGGATAATGGATGGATGGACAAAAACTCGTTTCTAAAGAAATGTTCCTTCTTAGACAATTTTAGGCTGCAGTATTCAAGAGCAAAATGCCTTCTTAATCCAAAAAGGGGGTCAAATTCCCTTCAGATCATCTAAAACTGAAGCTTGAATATTAAATATTTTTCTAGAAGCTAATGCTCTAATAAAATGTAGCACTTCCATCAAAACTACATCCCTCACCATTATGGTCCATCTTCATTTCCCCTGAGCATGGGAAATCTCTAACAGGACCCACATCCAATATGTCACCAGCTAGCTGCTGTCACACACGTGCAATTGGGAGGTAGCTAAAGGGCCTGAAAAATAGTAGTACCACGCCAGACCGGGGGGGGGCAAGCTGCACTGTCTTTCTCTTTCAATCCTCTGCAGAACATCCACGGGAAATCCCGCTAGGTCCCGGTGCCACTGATGAGGTCACTTCTGGTTGTGGTGCTGATGGCGTCACTTCCTGTCCCGGCCTTTAAAGCCGACATATTTTCACTCTTACATCAGTTCTGTTTTGGACTCCAACCTGTGAAGAACTCGACCAAAATTACCCATTTGTAGCCAGGGCATCATATACGGGTTTGGATGCCCCAAACCTTTTTAATGACTGTGGACTGTTATTGTGACACTGCCTACAATAACTTCTCTGCTACTCTCGCCTCTACTGAGCTTTCCCAGCTAATTTCACTGATCTACAAATGAAACTTCATTCATTCTACTCATTTGCTGAGTGTGATCCAAATAGATGGCCAGCAGGGAGGCTTTCATTAATCTAACCTGCACATCTATGGGACATGGAGAGGGCTACCTGGAGAAAACTCACATAGACACAGATAGAACATGCTAACATCTGTGAAAGAATCAAGATTTGAATCCAATATCTTGCAACAATGAGGGAGTAGTGTTAATGTACCAAAACTTAACCAAAATAACTGGTCAAAAGTTTCGAAATTCTTTCTGTGTAGCCCTTCACTGTATTTTACACATAAAACAGATAATCTCCAAACAGAAGGCTTTACTTTGGTTTGGATGTTTAATTTAAGCACTAGAGAATAAATGAGCCATTGTGAAATTTCTTAATCACCAATTCACCAAATCACTAACATTTACAGTGCAACCTTTTTTTCTTATTATAGTGCTCACTAAATCCAAATTTTTCCTAGAGTACTGCAACTCAATTTGTATTTTAAATAGCACCTTGTCATTAGGAACATTACAAAGCATGCAGGAGTATATAACGTGGCATTCTCAAACTGTTAACGCCAATTCCAAGTCGTGGTGAAGACCAGTGCTTATCACAGTAACAGCGGTATCCAGACAGACACCAGCTCTGCACAAGACATCACAAATGCCCACTCATGCAAACTGTGAATTTGGATTTGCCAATTAACTCACTCATGCAAACTGTGAATTTGGATTTGCCAATTAACTCACTCATGCAAACTGTGAATTTGGATTTGCCAATTAACTCAACATACACATCTTTGGAGAGGGGATCTTGAGTATTTGGAGGAAAACCAACAAAGACACGGTGAGAATGTGCAACTGGTGTGGGATTCAAGTGCAGGATACTGGATTCATGAGGCAGCTGTGCTAACCATTATGCAACCATTCTGCCCACCGCAAGGACACAATTTAGAAATTTCAAATACGGGTAAACACTGTTCATAAAAAAAAAGGTTGCACTGTTTCACATGACACTGAGAACAGACAAAATAAAGAAAAGATGGTTGTCCAGGCTAGAAATTGACTGTTTCATGTTCAGGTTATTTGTAATAATGAATGCTTGATTTTCTTTTAGTCAAATGCACTTTTATGTTAAAACAGTCTATAAACTTTTTAATGAAATGGTTTAGTGTGAAAGTGCCTGTTTGTAATTATTTTCTGCTCTGACATGAAACAAAGTTTCCACCAAACAGAGAGTAAAAAATAAAAGGGAACTCCATATATATGACACTCTTCCTCAGAGCTCTGATCCAGAAAGTGCCTGTTCACAGCCAGATAGCTTAGTTTAATGTAAAATAAACACCTAAATTTAAACATTTTTCTAGTCATTTTCATATCTAAGTGTGAGAAGGAATCAGAGGTTTAAGTACGGGTTTGGTGAGCAGTAGGGTGCAGACTAATTCTAAAAGTCAAAGGTCCCAGGGTATGATACTCTCAGCATTTCTAAATGGGACAGCAAGCCTCTCAGAGGATTATGGCTTATGCTAAGCAAATTCAAGAAGTCAACTTACCTTTCACTGTTGCTTTTTTCACCAAACCCCACTATGATAACTCATTGCCATAAACCACTCCACAAGTAATAATAATAATACATTTTATTTATATAGCGCCTTTCCCATGATCAAGTAAACTCCTGTGCAGCTAAAAATCTGAGACCATAATGTTTGGAAAGTTTCAGGAAGGCCTAAGTAGCCCTAATAGCTTGGAAAGCTAAAAGAAACCTGATAGGCTGTGTAAAGGGGGTTCAAATAGTAACGAGACCCCCTTCACCATCTGCAGACTTTACTGTGTTGCAGATTTAAGTTTAAATGAATAAATTTGCTGTTTTTGTTCATCAGTCTAAACTCAATAACCCATAATAACAAAACGAAAACGTTTTCAGAAATATCTGCAAGTTTATTAAAAATTAAAAACTAAAATCTTTCATTCATGTACAGTGGGTATAGAAAATAATCACCCCCTTTGAAATATCCCCATCTTTTTTGCTTTACAGCCTTAAATGAAAACACACAAACCAATATTTTTTCCAACTTTACTTACTCAATGCAATCTATAACATCCAAGTAAGTAAAGCTGGGAAGAAATACTTTTTGTGTGTGTTTTCATTTAAGGCTGTAAAGCAAAATAAAATGGGAATATTTCGAAGAGGGGGATACTTTTCTATACCCACTGTAAGTACTTAGACCCTGTAGCACTCCAAATTGTGCTCAGGTTCATCCCATTTGCTTTAATGATCTTTGACTGGAGTCCACCTGTGGCAAACTGAACTGATTGGGCATCGTTTAGAAAGGTTGCACAATTCACACTGCATGTCAGAACAAAAACCAAGCCAGTATGTCCAAGGAGCTTTATGTAGATCTCTGTAATGAAATTATGGTGAGGCAAAAGCATTTGTAAAGCTTTGAGTGTTCCCAGAAGCATAGTGGCCTCAATACATGTGAAATGGAAGAAGTTTGGAACCATCAGGACTCTTTCTAGAGATGGCTATCTGGCCAAACTGAGTAACCGGGCACGAAGGGCCTTGAACAGGGAGCTGAAGAACCCAATGATCACTCTAACAGAGCTTCAGAAATCCTCTGTTGAGTTGGAAAAACCAACCATATCAGCTGTACTCCATTAATCAGGCACTTATGGTAAGAGTGGCTGGAAAGAAGCTAATCTTGAATAAAAGGTACACATCAGTTTAAAAGAGAGCATGAGGAGAAAGATTCTGAGAACTCCAAGCACTATGTCTGGTGAAGACCAGGCAAAGCTCATCACTTGCCTAATACAATCCCTATGGTGAAGCGTGGTGGTGGCAGCATCATGCCATTGAGATGATTCTCAGCAGCAGGGACAGGGAGAATGGTCAGAATTTGAGGGAAGGATAAATGTAGCCACTTACAGAGAGATCATTGAATAAAATCTGCTCCAGAGTTCACACAACCTTTGACTGGAGTGAGGGTTCACCTTTCAGCACAACAATGACATGAAGCCTACAGCCAAGACAACGCTTTGAGTGTTCTTGAGTAGCCCACACTTAAACTCCGTAGAACATCTGCGGACACACCTGAAGATGGCAGTTTACAGATGTTTCCCTTCCAATCTAAGACTCAAAGCTGAAATTGTTGCCATTGGGGCTTCTACAAAGCACTGAATTAAGGGTCTGGAAACTGACTGATATGACTGATAGGTTTCAGTTTTTGATTTTTTTAAAAATCGCAAACTTTTCTGAAAACATGTTTTCACTTTGTTATTATGGGCTAGAGAGTATAGATTGATGGGCAACAATTGGCAAATTTATGCATTTGCAATTAAATCAATTAAGTACTCAGAAATGGAAGGGGTCTAAATACTTTTTGAATCCACCATACTTGTCATTTTCTGCTGTGACCTCATACTGAAGTAGTTCCACCTGTGTGGTGTTGTTTCTCCTTTCTACCTATTATATAAAACTTCTCAGTTGTCTGTTATATTTCTTGGGCAGGGGGGGTCTAAGAACTTTGGATATTTAGGGAAGAGCTTGCCGTTCCCTTCAGAATGGTCATAACAAGTGTCTTACTTGACCCACAAAAACAAATGTCATGTGAAAAAACCAATAACAATGCATGTGTGTTGAGTACTGAGAAAAGCTCTATATAAATGTAATGAATTATTATTATTATTATAAGATTTATCAAATTAATGGCTTTGGTTCAACTTCGGTCACACACAACCATCAAAGATTCTCTAAAGTTCACTTTTACTCACACAGTTCTATGGTATTAGAACAGAAAAGTACATATAGCAGGTAAACCAATTAAGGAAAAAAATGGTAATCTTCCAGGTTGTCCTGGGAGCAGGATTAACCATTTAAGAGGTTGACATTTCACGGGGGCTAATAAACACACAGCCCTAAAAAAATCTGTTAAAGCGTGAATATACAACTAATATATTCAGCTTTTTATGCAGACCAGTACATGCTGAAAGCTGGGAGGATGAGCAGGATTAATATCTAGTCAAAAGCCAACACACTTTCTTAATATTTCAAAAAAAGGTAAAATATACAGTTAAATATTTAGCTTTCCTCACAATAAGACCAATTTTTTTTCCTGAAAAACCACCTGTCTTTATAAAATCAGATTTGCTCCCGTGTTGCAAATAATGGCAGAAATTAGAAACCACAGCACATTTTATGCCAATTATCCATCATCATGTTAATTGGCATTCCCTTTTTGCACATTCTTAATTGTTAAACATTGTGGGCCAATTCATTTAGAATCATTGATCAGCTTTGGGATGTGGAAGGACACCACACAGAAGTAAGGAGAATTGGCAGAATCCATAAAGGTGTTCTGTAATTCTTATCTACTATTTTCAATGTGTCATTTGTTCATTCTTATTCTTACTAATTTCTAATTTGTTTCAAATTTTTCTTGCAGCGTTCTGTTTAAAATTCTGTAAAGCACATTGAGCTATAAACTTTATATGAAAATGTGCTATAGAAATAAATGCTGTTGTTGTTGTAAGACAGCAGCACTAACCACTGTGCCAATGTGCTCCACTGTCTTGATTGTTGCAAGAATAAAAAATATTTTGAAGTGGTTAAGTATTCAGTGAATTTTACAGTGCTGTTCTTTAGTTTTTAAAACAATAAAACATTGTAGCAGACCGTAAGAGCAATTATTTGCAGTAATTTTATATTCTAAATTATCCTCTAAATTCAACTCCTTATATCACCCATTTCTGCAGAATTATTTCGGTTGAAAAGTGTAGTTTTGTAATTGTCAGAGAGTACCCGAGACAAACAACGTTAGACAGGTGATTTTTTTTATTTGTGTATTTTCTTACCAATGAGATCTATAAAAGTTTAATATAGCAATACTGTTAAAATTAGCCAAGCAATTAAGCATAGTTTATTACCACAGGGCAAAAATCCACTCTGATGGATCGAAACAGGAAATTTTGCATTGACCCCTTCATAAAAGAACATTTAAGGCAATTTATGTTTGGTTTAAAAAGGGAACTAACAAAGAAAAAGTCCCAAAAACATAAAAAAAATGTTCATTACTAACAGTATGTATTCTTGGTAAGTAGCTTTTGGTATTGAATCTCTGCAAAGTGTGACCAAAAGTTAGTTAATGATGTCACAGAATAATTTTACTTTGTAAGGATTTTGTTGTTAAGTGCTGACTTCTGCACAGTAAGTCTTGTGAGCTTCTACTGTCCATACGTTGTTTGGGGGAAGCTTTGATTATGGGGGAATGTTAGCAAAGTAGAAAATTCACCTCTCGCAACATTTTTAATGTTGGAATATGTAGGATCATGACTGCCCCTGCGATGCTTAAAGCTATTAATAAACTACCTTAGAACTAGTTGATGACACGCAATCATTACATACTTTCAGCCAATGAGTTATTCAGCAGACATGTGTCCAGAAGCTACTGGGGCTCCTTGATATCTAATTTCTCACTGGGACTGCTGGCTTATCATTTCCCAAATCTGAAGGTTTCTGTCTTTTTTTTTTGTAATTCTAGTGTGTATTTGAGGGGGTTATTATGCTATGTATTTATTTGTCCCAAGGGGCAAATTTAGCTTTTTATAAAAGCTCAATAAAGCATTATCGATCTGCCTATCTATCTATTATAAACTGCCTTTCTTATCTATCTATCTACCTATTATTTAGTGCCTTTCCTATCTATCTCTCTCTCTCACTCTTTCTTTCTTTCTTGATGGGAGCAGTTTAAAGGGCACAGCCTGTCTCAGGAATTTACTCAGGTTGACACCCCTCAATCAGCCGCTAGCCCTCCCTGAAAAGGCAGAAGCAGAACAGAAGCTTGGGCCATTTGTGAATGCAACAGTCATATCAGCTAATGGAGCCAAAGAAGAACTCCCTTGTCCCCAGTGACCAATCGGGTTTCTATCTACAAGTGTGCCTATCAAGCCTTGCTACCCTCGTCTGTCCCATTACTCAGTTAAGCAAAGAATAATCCATTATTTGATCCCAAAGTAATAGCTTTATATAAATTTAATTGAGCCACACACTCAAGTCTAACATGTTTGCATCATACATGAACACGTCTGTCTGACTACCATAATATAGTGCCTTTCTATTTATCTGTCTTTTGTAATGGATGGCACACTTTGGCTGTGATGGTGCAAGATTTCTTACCTTGCTGGGAGGCCAAGCCTGTATATGGACAAGAAAAATGCAGGGCATTCTCTGCCGCAACTTGTAGATTGGCATAGAGTGCCAATACCATAGCGGATATGGTGGAGTTCTGGAGGGGCTCAATTGTACAGTAGACAATAACTCAGCCAGGAATGCCAGTATACTGGAAGGCCATGGAGAGGCAACTTATGTAAACTATTTGCTTCCCTGTGACACTAGATGGCAACATCCCTGGGCTATGGTACCCATACAGATACCCGGAGGGCAAACTGGGAAACTGTAGTCCCACGCGATAATTCCATTGTTGCTGCTAGGAGAGATTCGTGATCACTACTATGTGTGGCTTCCACCTGACCTAGAGATACTTCCAGTGGGCAAAGGCCTGGGACAAGAAGTATTCCTGAGTCTTGGAGAAGATGAGCATCTCTGCCTCACTTAGGTTGAGTTTGAGTCGGAAATGGAGGACAGGAAAAAGTTTGCTTGGGAAGAATGGAGGAACAGAGAGAATGAAGAGAACTGTGATTGTGGTTGTGATTGACAAGAAGCCAAAGATGGTACTTTGTTGTAATAAACTTCTTATATGAAGTGTTCTTTGTGTTACATAACAGCCATTTCAGCCAATAGAGCTCATCCATTCTGTTGCACAGTTCAACATTGAATGATCCATAATTTAACCCCATAATAATGGTTTTATGTACATGTACCTGAAGCTTACCCTCACGTTCAATATCTTTGCATCACGCATGAGCACAGCTCTCAATCTATGTTAATGGGAGCTTTGTTTTAGGGGTGCAGTCTGCCTCAAGAATTCGCTCAGAATGACACCCCTCTATCAGCTGCTTGTCATACCTGAGAAGGCAGCAGCATGACAGAAACTTGGGTACTTTGAATTAAGACAACAGCCCTTTTAGTCAATAGAGTTGAAGGAGAACTCCCTTGTCCCCAGTGACCAATCGAGCTTCTAGCTACAAGTGGGCCTATCAAACTTTGGTAAGCTTGTCCATCCCATTTTACATCTAAACAATGAATGAGCCATAATTTAACCCCATAATACTGACTTTTGACAAGCCAAGCGCAATCCTTTCTTTTGTTTTAGAGTATTGTATTTCCTCTTCACTGAGGGGAGCAAAGATTCTCATTTTTGTAGACGTCTTCCATAATTCCATGGGAGCTAGTGCACATAACAGCTATTCAAAGTGCTCAGACTATCTGGATTAGGTGCTTTGTATTAGAGATTTCAGGATTCACATGGAGAACGTTGGAGATACCTGCAGGAGGAATGCAGTGTCTGATCTGAAACTGAGTGGTCAGAATCAGAAAGCACTTCTTCAGTGCTACCAGCACAAATATTTATAAACAAAACACCAGTTGTGTATGTGATACTATACAGTACAGTATATGCTTCACTTCAGTTCCTCCAACTCTTTAGTTATCAGTCTTTCTGTGTAAAGCATCTTTCTGAACATCTGGAGGGACTTTCTAGCAGGGGTCTGGGTACATCTGTATTTTATATAATCACATTTTGTTTCAGACAATTTTTGCCTTGTGCACATTTCAGTTCATTTTATTAAGCTTTCTTAGCAATTAGGTTTTCTTAGCTTCAGCATCCTTACTACAGATCTCTCAGTACACACCCTAAATGTCTAAAAGCTGAAAAAAGAAAAATCCTTGGTCAAACGTAATCTGTAATTAATACGAACTGGGCATTTACTCTCCCAGTTTCTGGTGTGCAGCCCATCATTTTCCTACTCTACCATATGCACAACTGGAAAGAGAATTTTTAACATGAGTTAATAATACAAATTCTATGTTGGCTCACCTAATCTGTTACTGTTGGACATAGTGAGAAAATGTAATTTAACTGGAAGAATTACTTTAAAAATGAATACCTGCATGGGTGTGCACTGCTACTCTGCTAAGAACATCTTTACATAAAAAGTTTGAAAAAACTGACATGCAATAAAACAATGGCAGCTATCAAATATGTTATAAAATATTAAAGTGGCTAAGTGGTATAAAACATTTGTTGCCACATATCATTTAACCCATACCAAATCATTACAAAAGATTACAACAATAGTATAGGCTGGAGTTGCTATACTGCTTTACCTTTAAAAGTACAGCACTTTACTGAAATCTAGAGACCAGCAAAAAGGGTAATGAAGCCAATAACCATGTTGTCAATATTTAAATTACATAATCACTGAAAAATCAGAATAAAATGTACATTGTTTTGGACTTTGTGAAACATTAAGGCATTAGATGTGTTTTTTTTTTTTTAATTTTGTAGATTTGCTTTCAGTATTCTAAAATGCATTAACATGCAATTAAACAGGAAGGTTGTTAGAAGGATCTAAAAAGGCAAGGACATGACAGGCAGGTCTGGAACTGTACCTGTCTCTACACCTGGAATGCGACTGGTGTTGAACATACGTTCATATTGGGAAGAGCACATTGGAATAGTGTTTTGAACCATAAGCTGAAAAGCAAAAGTTACAGCAAAAAAAAAAGAAAAAACACAAATAAATAGAATGAAAAGGGGAGCACATGGAGAGAAACAATTACATGACATAAAGGAATCCATTCCATGAGGATGAAGACAAAAAGCAAGTGAAGTCACCACATTACATACCAGAAAAAATATAAATAATATAAACAAGTATAAACAATATTAAATGAAAGACAAACAAGCTGCGGAAGATTCTTGGATATGAAGGAGGCAGCAGTGGGATTGCAAACCCGTTTCATCAGAAAAGTTGGAAACAGTCAAGCACACCTGGCAGAATGTCACCTACAAGCCACGTTTTGATACTTAAGCGTGTGTGAGTCAGAGAATAAGAGGTTTGGACTGCTGTTGAAAAACAAAAGACCGGCAAAAAGCAGCAGACTTGATCAGTAAGTATGTACTACACCTAATAATATGTAGAGAAACTCGTTTTTAAAGATGTCGCAATGGTTTGTAGTATGCAACTAGCATGAATCATTTAATTTTTCTTTTTTTAATCACAGGCAGGAAATTATTTAGCATACCAGAGATTTAAGTGGAAATCTGGAGTAAAGGTCAGACAAGGCAGACTTTAAAATGCTAGTAAACATATCAGTAATAAATAAACAGGGCAAAACGAAACTCACAATCCATTGGACAATGGATAAAAATAATTTTCTCTTTCTTGTTTCAGGGTCTGTCGCTTATTTACATAAAACTGCAATGAGGTCACCTGTAGTGTGACACACAGCATTACAGACATGAGAAAACAGGAAAAAAAACAAAACATTATGTTTAAAATCCTAAGAAGGAAAAGTTTAAAATAGCAATGTTTATTTAATAATAATAATAACTGAAATAGCTATTTGCCATGAAGTTGAGCACCTGTTCCAGAGTCATGTCCATGTAATGGGGGCAAAATGATTTTCTAGGTATGAAAAGAGCAGTTATGTACCTGCAGCAAGACTTGACTTCAGGCCAGAACCAAACTACATGAAGAGTCTTACTTTGATGACCAATAAAACTGTAAGAACATAAGAGGAATTATATAGTAAGATACTCTAAAATGCAGCCATTAACAAGAACCACTAGTGCACACATTTTTCTCAAGTGCTGAGACATTTTTCCACAAATTCCTCACATATCAGGTGAAAGGCTGGACATTCTGTTCTACAGACAATATATGCTGTTCAATTGAATATACAGTAACACAAAACAAATCACTAGTCATAAGTCCATCTAACTTTACCTGTAGCATTGAGCGTCAAAACCATTTAACATAGCGACTTTACTGAGTTTACCAGCGCCTTGTTTGACAATTTTTACTTTAAACATTTGCTATGCAGTTAACTTAGGCAAACCATTTTTTCCCAGTGCCCCATGATGCTTTGTGATGCCCAGCATGACATCAATTAGTTGAAGCAGCAAATGTTGGATGGGGATGTCACTTGACAACCTGTGCTACCTGCTTCATTTGCAGAACTTTCATGTAAAGCATTATGTATGCATACTCTACATCATATTTTGAATAATTCACAGTGTATACTGACATGTATGATGCCACTACGCTCTACTACTACTACTCTACTCTTATATACTTTCATCTAAGGCATCTATAGGCTTGCTCCAAATGATATTTCATTATATTATACAGTGACAATAAAGGTATCTTGCCTCTTACTATCCAATCAGTACTGCAATCGAATATGTACCTCCTCCAAGTATATAACAATGATCCCTTGCATCACATTAGTCGTAGGAGCTCAGGAGACACAGTGAGCAATGAGTGCTCAGAGTATTGTGGACTCGGAGTACAATTTTATCTTATAAAGAGATGGCGGGGCAGCAGGTTGCACTGCTGCCTCACAGCTCAGGTCATACTTTTGGCCACATTAATCAGTCCAGCATAGTTGGCTGATGCTTTCCTAACTCCATGGACACTTAAAATACTACTACACCATTATAATTCACTCAAAACTAGCCCTGTTTCCCTTTCTCCATTCACTTCAAAGCATTTTGCAGAGGTTGCCAAAATTCTTAAATATTTCCACGTTTTTGCCAAACTCAAGGGGAAGCCAATTCAGCAGGGTACACACATCACTATTCACCTGGACGGGGCTCCTTACCATGTACAGGGCATCTTGATCATGTACCACCCTGTAGTATTTCCCAATGGTAATAATTGTACAATTATTTGAAAAATATTAAATGATAAGACTGTAATACATTTTATTTATTAAGTGCCTTTCCCACTTCTTTTTCCTTTCAATTATTTTACTTTAGTTAAAAATGTTATGTTAATATTTTGAATGAAAGATCAAGAGGATAAACAATAAAGGCATTTTTATACAGCCCATTTTGCCTTCATTTACCAAGAGTGCCAATATGTAGAACTTTTTAGCAAAATTTCCCTTAAATGTTTCATTAAATTCAGTAGATGTAAATAATTGTTTATTTCAACCAGGTGTTATTAAGAATGACGAGTTGCACTAACGCATTGAAAAAGGATGTCATAGATGTGGGGTGATGCAGATAACATCCCATGAACCCCTCGCACTTGTCCCATGAAATCCAAAGTCAGCAAAAAGGCTGCAGAAAAAGCAAGCAATTGGATAAAAGGCTTGCCATATTTAAATAGTCATGGTAAACATCATGACAGGGGATGGCCCTTGTCCTCTTTTTTTGGTTTGGTCATTACACTTGTACAAAGGTTTAATTTAGTGGCCTACAGGATCTCTCACTCAACATCTCGGAAAAGGTGTGGAAAGTAGCAATGCACAGAATTCGCTCGAGCTCCATATGCGCAAAGTATAGAATTATTCAACTCAAAATTAAGTATTGAGCGCATCTGTCTCGTTTACAACTGTCCAACACGTTTCCAGTGCAAGACTAAACCTGCAAACATTGCAATCAAGCTCCAGCCTCACTGGGCCACATGTTTTGTGCCTGCACCAAATTAAAATCATTCTGGACAAAAATTTTTAAATGCCTTTCAAACAGGCCTCGGTGCCACAATACCTCCTAATCCATTAACAGCTGTGTTTACTGTACTTCCAGATGGGCTTAAAGTGGAGAAGGACAAACAAACTGTAATTGCCTTTACTAGACTATTGGCACATAGACTTATCTCGCTCAACTGGAAGAATCTTAACTTTCCTATTCTAATTCAGTGGGTAACTGATGTTATATACTACTTGAATTTGGGAAAAAGTCAAATTCTCATTTAGAGGATCTGTACAAAACTTTTTCAAAACCTGGAAGGATCTAATCAATAACATTTTAGAATAAGCATTTAAATTTTCCCCTCTTTTACTGCATTTACCTTTATTCATTTATTAATTTCTCTATTTACTTATTTCTGCCAGCTTCTATAGCCGAGGATCGGACCGCCAAGGTCCCCGCCTTCGGCCACCACCCAACTCACACTGCACCCGACCTCCTTGGCCCCTCCCATAGGTGGTGAGCCCATGGGAAGGGGGACCCACGTTGCCTCTTCGGGCTGTGCCCGGCCGAGCCCCATGGGTGCAGGCCCGGCCACCAGGCGCTCGCCATCGAGCCCCACCTCCAGGCCTGGCTCCAGAGTGGGGCCCCAGTGACCCGCGTCCGGGCAAGGGAAAACGTCGTCCAAAATTGTTTTTCATCATAGGAGGTTTTGTTTAACCGCTCTTTGTCTCATCCCTCACCTAGGACCAGTTTGCCTTGGGTGGCCCTACCAGGGGCATAAAGCCCCGGACAACAGAGCTCCTAGGATCACTGGGACACGCAAACCCCTCCACCACGATAAGGTGGCGGTTAAAGGAGGGGCTTTTTGCAGATGATGTTGTCCTGTTTGCTTCATCAGGCCGTGATCTTCAGCTCTCTTTGGATCGGTTCGCAGCCGAGTGTGAAGCAGCTGGGATGAGAATCAGCACCTCCAAATCTGAGACCATGGTCCTCAGCCGGAAAAGGGTGGAGTGCCCTCTCAGGGTTGGTAGCGAGATCCTGCCCCAAGTGGAGGAGTTCAAGTATCTCGGGGTCTTGTTCACGAGTGAGGGAAGAATGGAGCGTGAGATCGACAGGCGGATCGGTGCGGCATCCGCAGTAATGCGGGCACTGCATCGGTCTGTTGTGGTGAAAAAAGGAGCTGAGCCGCAAGGCGAAGCTCTCAATTTACCAGTCGATCTATGTTCCTACCCTCACCTATGGTCATGAGCTATGGGTAGTGACCGAAAAAACGAGATCGCGAATACAAGCGGCTGAAATGAGTTTCCTCCGCAGGGTGTCTGGGCTTTCCCTTAAAGATAGGGTGAGAAGCTCAGTCATCCGGGAAGGGCTCAGAGTAGAGCCGCTGCTCCTCCGCATCGAGAGGAGTCAGATGAGGTGGCTTGGGCATCTGATCAGGATGCCTCCTGGACGCCTCCCTGGTGAGGTGTTCCGGGCACGTCTAACCGGGAGGAGGCCCCGGGGAAGACCCAGGACACATTGGAGGGACTATGTCTCTCGACTGGCCTGGGAACGCCTTGGGATTCTCCCGGAAGAGCTAGAAGAAGTGGCCGGGGAGAGGGAAGTCTGGGCATCTCTGCTCAAGCTGCTGCCCCCACGACCCGACCTCGGATAAGTGGGAGACAATGGATGGATGGATGGATATTTACTTATTTTTACTAGCTCTCTTTCTCAGGGGTGAGAGTTGATTTGTTTTGAACGTATTTTTTGTTAAATTTGAGTTATTTGTATGGAATGCTATTTTTAATAAAACCAATAAAATAAAAAAAAAAGATGACATGATCTTAATGCGTGTCCTATTAATTAAAAAAATAACACTGAAATTGAGAGAAAGTCTTCAAAAAACATTTGAAGAATCAAAATATAATGCAAAAGTAAAGGATGAACTGGCAGATAGGCATACTGGCTACAAGTGTAGAATGAGAACTAAACTGACTAAATGCAAATGATAAGAAGACTTCCTCAGTCATGAAAATCTGAGTATGTAGTAACAGTTACAAGATGTGGTGGCGTCAATCAATTTGATTTGCAATCAAGTCTGCCGCCATTCATAGTCCAGGTCCAAAACCCCACCTTTATTTGTTCCTAAACTTAACAGCATGTAAAGTCAAATTCTGGTGCCGAAAGATGATCTCAAAGTAAAGATGCTTTGTCTTGTAACGTAGGTGGCATTGTCCAGGGTGCTGAGTATTTTCAAAATTTCAGCCACTGCTCCTCCTTCCTCTTACCTGTCTCTTGGCCTGGGAGTCTGCAAGTATTAAACATCCTCTCCCACTGAGCTGAACACAGGGGCACTGTGCTTCCCATGGCGAAAATCTGTATCACACCACAGAAAATGGCGAAACAAAATTGAATTTCGCAAACATGATTGTGGCAGGGTAATAAAGAAGAAGGAAAATAAAGAACACACAAATCAAGATAGCATCTTCTTCCATTGTGCACCTGGGTGGCTGACACTGTTCTTTAAACAAAAGAAGGTAACAAAAGACAATGACATGTGGACTTAAAGTCGTCCAAAGCATTCCAGAGATGAACCTGCAAAAGAACTCAAACCTTAAAGCACCTAAAAAGTGAATTACAAGATGAGCTGGGCTTGTTTGCCTTAATTTGGCTGTTCAAAATTTTGAAGCCAAGAATTTTCTCTTCTTAAAATTTTGCTCCCTCTGCTTTCTATGTACATTAAATTAGGAAATCCCAGACTTGGATTGCTCAGATTAAGTCAAATCGGAATAAAACTCATTATTTAAAAATGCTCAGTTATTTTCACAAGTTGCCTTCTAGAAGGAGATAGAGAGATCGATATGTTAATGATATGGAATGTGTCTGCAATGGACTGAGGCCTGTCTGGGGTTGGCTTGGGCCCTGTGGCTGATTTTCCCTGCCTGAACAGGACTAAGCAGGTCTGAATATGTTACTTTAACTGATAATACTCCATCTTTAGCAGCTTCACTTGGGTTGTTACTCTGTGTAGTGAGGGTGAAGACATTCCCAGGCTAGAGTCAACCCATTTAATGATGATGATGATGAAGATGCAAAAAGTGTTCAGAGCAAGCTCATGATTAGTCATATATTGTAGCACATACAGTATGTTGTCTCTTTTATGTACACAACTGACCTTATGTCTACGGTTCAACATCCAGCTGCACTTTCCGCAAATGAAATAGTTTCAGCCACCAAGCAAATGATGGAGGGCCATGTGGGTGCTTCATATTCGTAGGTACCTGAGCTGGATTCCTAGCTCAGTTGCTCTCTGTGTTTAAGTTTAAAGATTAACCTAAAATAGCATGCTATGCTCAATCCTGCTTAATGTAATTCACAGTCATGGGGGGCAGAAGCCTATCTTAGTAGCACTGAGCACAAGGCTGAAAACAGCCCTGGATGGGACGCCAGACTATTGCACAGCTTACAAATTAGAAATAGTGTATATTTTTTAGGGTAGCACTGTGACCCATGTGGGTAGCTCTGACATATCATGAATCCAAAATCCTGGGTTTGTCCCAGGTGGCACAGGTATTCATTCTTCTGGATACTCCGTCTTTCCTCCCATATCCCCAAAGATGTGTATCTGAGGTTAACTGATGATTTAAACTGACCCTGCATCAGTGTGTGTGATAATGTGTGTAGAGTGAGCACTGCAATGGAATGGTGTCTGCCCAGGACTCTTCCCTGCCTTGCTCCCTGTCCTGTGACCAAGACCTTGGGACGCTATGGGATTGAGTATGTTATAATCTTTTTTTAATTTATATAGTCATTTCTCATTCTCAAAGCACTTTAGAAGCTGATATCCATGGTACAACTCTTTATCTGTGATTTTAACAATTGGTAGATTTACAGCATTTCTCATGGTCACACAAGGAGTGTAAAGTGAGGGCTGGACTACCCACCTCTCCCAAACTCACTTATCCTGGCCAGTTTAGGACCAACATTTAATATAACGGGGTATATCGGGGAATCCAATGTGGGCAGAGGTAAATGTGTAAAGTCCACTGGACTGTGACCAGGCCAAGAAATGAACCCTCTTCTTTTGAGCTGTGATGGTGTGTGTGCTTAGTTTTTAAATCACTTCTGTATCAACCCTTTACACACAGTGTCTAAAAAAAAGCAAGTAACTAAACAAGAATATGTAATAGGTTATTAATAGACTTAATAGAATAATAATCATTTAAAATAGAGAAAGTTTGTTAATTTTAGTGTTATGTAAAAAAGTATGGCAACAATTTAGTACTAAGCATTAAAGCATCCATTTGACGTGGGTAAAAACTAAGTCAGGTAACAATTTAGTTTAGAAAACAACCCCCCAGGTGGATGAAACGCTATGGTGCAGAAACACTAAGTGCTGAGCTATCACGCATTGCTGGTCTTCATTCCTTTTAAATGGCTGAATCTCATAATGTTGGTGTTTTTTGTTCAAAAGTGGCATGTAGAAACTATTTTACAATACATGTGTAATCACAAGATGTGGATCAATACAAGTATCTAGGCTTGAAAATTTGACATATTTGTGTTTACACTTTTCTCAGTGCCCCATAGACTGCAATGTAAAGTGGCAGTGTGGGGATATTTTTTTAAACTTGTAGAAAGTGATTACAACGCAGTTTCATGTGGAAAAAAAAATATATATAAAAAAACTTACCCTTTAATTAGCAAAGCAGGGCAATACATGGAATAAAGTATGGAATTAGCAAATTATATTTTCCAACCAAGACATGAGGTCATGCAAATTAAAAACAGATGGAAATCGAATTGATAATCAAAGGTGGATCCAAGTGTTATGAAGCAGCAGCCTTACTTCATTCCAAATAATAGAAAGACCTAACTATGAGAAAGTGGACTTCTATGGGGCAACACATTTAATTTAAATTTGTTGAAAACTAATTTCTGCTAAGTTATGTTAGTAAAAATTGAAGACTCATACCAATATGGTCATGTGAAAAAACAATTTTCCCATGGGGATTAGTGTAGTATAGTGTAGAGTAGTATACTAAATACAGTACTCTCTTAAATAACACTGGACTGGACTGGTAAATATGATATGCAGCTGCAAGCTGAACACAAACATAAATTCATATTGACTGTAGAATGTAAGAATCTGGAGAAACAGGAAAGTAACTTTTATTCAATTTAGTGTGTTTAATCGCTTAATGATGGTGACACATTGGATTTGTTCAATTCAGCTAAAAATGTTTTGCTGCTGATTTTTGTTTGTACTCAGCATCTGATGCTTCGCATTTCGGTGTCCAACAATAGTTGGCCTGCACTAATGGATTCCACTTGCCCCCGATACTGCTCTTCCACCGTTACAATGTCCTGGTGAAACATTTTCCCTTTCTTAGTCACTGCTGGAAAAAGCATATGATAGCGTGCCTAGAGAAGAGTTGTGGTAGTTGTACAGGATATGTACGAGGGAAGTGTGACAGTGGTGAGGTCTGCAGTAGGAGTGATGGATGCATTCAAGTTGGAGGAGGGATTACATCAGAGATCGGCTCTGAGCCCTTTCTTATTTGCAATGGTGATGGACAGGTCGACACATGAAAGTAGACAGGAGTCCCTGTGGACTATGATGTTTGTGGATCACATTGTGATCTGTAGTGAGAGTAGGGAGCAGGTTGAAGAGACCCTGGAGAGGTGGAGATCTGCTCTAGAGAGGAGAGGAATGAAGGTCAGTAGGAACAAGACAGAATACATGTGTGTGAATGAGAGGGAGGTCAGAGGAGTGGTGAGGATACAGGGAGTAGAGTTGGTGAAGGTGGATGAGTTTAAATACTTGGGATCAACAGTACAGAGTAACAGGGATTGTGGAAGAGAGGTGAAGAAGAGAGTGCAGGAAGGGTGAAGTGGGTGGAGAAGAGTGTCAGGGATGATTTGTGACAGACGGGTATCAGCAAGAGTGAAAGCAAAGGTCTACTGGAAGGTAGTGAGACCAGCTATGTTATGTGGGATGGAGATGGTGGCACTGACCAAAAAACAGGAGACAGCGCTGGAGGTGGCACAGTTAAAGACGTTAAGATTTGACGAGAATGGACAGGATTAAAAATAAGTACATTAGAGGGGCAGTTCTGGTTGGACGGTTTGGAGGCAAAGTCAGAGAGGTGAGATTGTGTTGGTTTGGACATGTGCAGAGGAGACATGCTGAGTATATTGGGAAAAGGATGTTAAGGATGGAACTACCAGGTAAGAGGAAAAGATGAAGGCCTAAGAGGAGGTTCATGGATGTGGTGAGAGATGACATGCAGGTGGTGGGTGTAACAGAGCAAGATGCAGAGAACAGAAGGATATGGAAAAAGATGATCCGCTGTGGAGACAACTAATAGAAGCGGCCGAAAGAAGAAGTAGAAGAAGTCACTGACAACGTCAAGATTAGCAACAAACAAGTCAAAGTGTGACTGCAGACATATTACACTGCATGGGTTTGTATGCTTGAAGCACGTTAACAACCAAATGAATGTAGTTTAGAGCTCTGTAGTTGCCAAGAAAATTCTCAACAACATCCTTGAATACATTCAATGCAATTTGTTCTGGCCTTATTAGCAGATTTTCAAACCACTGGTCATGGATGACATGTCAGATTTGTAGACCTTCCCGAATCTTGGCGATCAGTTACTCATGGAAACATCTGTCTCTAAAAATTGAAATCCTTCACTTTCATGTTCTTCACTTTCAGAAGAGTTTTCATCACTCCAACTTTAATAGGAAGGTGAAGCAAAAATATCTTTGTTGGGTTGAAAAGTGGTTTATGTGTAACACTTTTCTGCACTTGAACCAAATGCTTACAGAGCGGACAGTTTGTTTAAATGATGCGAGACATTTTAGCACGGCTGTGTCATTTGCAAATGAGACAACAGTATTTGGTTTACCCAAGCTGCATTCCAAATAGCAGTGCCACTACTTTTAGATTATCACAGACGTTCCAGTTGTAGTTGTTTATTTTATATGTATACTTACATTCGGAGAGGAATCATAGAAATAAGCGACTGCAATAAACCAGTACGACAGAAAAATTTAAAGAACTATTCATTTCAATAACAGGGATTTACTGTTACTGCTGCAGTCCCCATCCTCCTGCATCTGTGTTGCTATACACAAATATGCTGAAATGTGAAACCATTGTTGGCAGACGAAAGAATTTTAATTTTTGTCTTACAAGTCAACTAGTAGGAAACATAATGCAACTGAAAATGTATAAAGAAAATATAAAAACTCCTTACAAGCAACTACATACAAAATTGAGAACTGAAATATATAAAACCACTCATATATGTTCTACTAAAAAAGGTTACAAAAAACAGAATGAAAAATGAGAAACAATCTACTCATCACTTTTACACTGGCCATTTGTTGCTTGTATCTTATTTTGATACATAGGAGATATAAATGTCAGACTACTTCAGGAATTCTGCAAATTCTTGGGAAACCTGCCAATGTCTTTTTGGTTGTAACATTTTTCTAATAATTCACAAAAGCACTTCTGTAAGCTGTGTGGGTGGGCAAGCTGGCAAAAGATGCAGACACAGCTGTGCAGAAAAAGAAAAGAATGCTTCATGAGGGAAAAAGAAATGCTTCTTGATAGATAGATAGATAGATAGATAGATAGATAGATAGATAGATAGATAGATAGATAGATAGATAGATAGATAGATAGATAGATAGATAGATAGATAGATCTATTGATCGATCCATGGACAAATGTGTTGGTACCCCTCCATGAAAAAAATAACCCAGAATTGTCTCTGAAATGAATTAGAACTGACAAAAGTAATTGACACCCATCATTGTTTATTCTGTATATAACAAAAATCAGGGTGCTTTAGAGTTTTGATTCAAAAGAATATTTCAAATAATAAAACAAATGAAAATGGTATAGATAAAAATGATGGGACCCTTAACCTAATACCCTTTAGAATTTGCAATCACAGCAAACAAGCAATTCTTGGATCTCTCCATGAGACTTCTGCCCATGTCCATAGGTCGTTTGGCCCACTTGTCCTGAACAAACTGCTCAAGCTGTGGCAGGTTTGAAGGGGTCTTCTCCAGACTGCATGTTGTAGTTTCTTTCCATAGATGTGTGATGGGATTCAAATCAGTTCTTATAGAGGGCCACTTCAAAATTTTATTTTTATTTTATTCTTGGGTGCTTTTGGCTGTGTACTTTGGCTCATTATCCTGGTGGTGAATCCAAGACCTGTGACTAAGACAGAGCTTTCTGACATTTGGCAACATGTTTTGCTCCGGAATGTTTCGATAGTTTCAGATTTCATTATCCCCTGCGCAGACTCATGGCAGCAAAGCAACCCCAAAATATCACAGTAGGTCTGGTGTTCTTTTCTTTGAAAGACTCATTTTTTCATCTGTAGACAGAGAGCTGATGTGACTTGTCAAAAAGCTCCAGTTTTGTCTCATTTGTCCAAAGGATATTCTCCCAGAAGCATTGTGGTTTGTCAATTGCATTTTAGCAAATTCCAGTCTGTTATTTTTGTTTTATATGTCCTCCTGGGTTTTCTTACATTGAGTCCACTGTCTTTCAAAAAGCAATGGACAGTCTGATCAGACACTGGTGGACTTCGACTTTGGAGTTCAACTTGTACCTCTTTTGAAGTCGTCTTTGGCTTTTTGTCTGCCATTCTCACTATCTTTCTGCCCATTCTGGGGTTGATTTGTGTCTAGCAGCCACATCCAGGGAGGTTGGGCTCACAGTCCCATGAACTTTAAAATTTTTAATAATATTTATAAATGTTGTCACAAGAACATCAAGCTACTTGGAGATGATCTTCTAGGCTTTGCCTTTAATATGCTAGTCTTGAATTTTCTTGTGGATCTCCACAGACAACTCTCCCCTTTGCTTTCTCTGGTCCATGTACAGTGTGGCATACACGATGACACCAAACAGCAGAGTGACAGCTTGTCTCCATTTAAAGAGGCTGAATGACTGATTACACGATTGTAGACATGTGGGATATGAATTCAAGAAAACAGCTAGTTTGAAAAATCACCCATATCCAATTATTTATGATGTTTTCTAGTATCAACAAAGGTGTCAAGGCAATTTTAGAATATCTGTATAGAATAAGCAATACTTGGTTTCTTTTCACACTTGCTTTGCTTTACTCAAGGAGATATCAAAGGCATGCTGGTATACAGGGGACACTTGCTTTTCATTTAATTACTTTTCAGGAGACATACAGAACTTTTTCAATGAGCTGTAAGGGTGACAACAAATTTGTCGATAGATAGATGGATGGATGGATGGATGGATGGATGGATGGATGGATGGATGGATGGATGGATGGATGGATAGATAGATAGATAGATAGATAGATAGATAGATAGATAGATAGATAGATAGATAGATAGATAGATAGATAGATACCCCAGAGGGTACATTTAGCTGTTTACAGAAATTCAATCTACTATGGCTGTTCGTTTGTCTGTCCAGGATTTTAAATTACCTGTTGCTCACAAACTGTTTGACCTATTGACCTGAAATTTGGTACACATATACTACATGACATCTACTGTCCACTTTCGGGGTGATAATTGACCTTGAAGGTTATTCCGACAAAAGAAGAAAAGAAGCGGGCCGCTAGGGTGAAGAGAAGAAGAGCTGCTCAGGAAGCACCTAGTGCATCAACCTATGAGCAAACAAATGCTAAACGTACAATGTGATGTCAAACTAATTATTCACCTATTTTCTTTAAAATTAGTATTATTTTTAATCAGCTGGGCCTTGAAATGTCGTAAAGTGTCTCCCCCAATGCACTAGAGAGCTGCATGGAGTTTCTTTACTTGGTCAATAGACTCCTGTGTGCTATTATTGGCAGAATAGCCTTACTGGGGATCACCTGTCCCTCTTTGTAATAACAGGGGATGGAGGTATAGAAATACCTGGGGCCACCAAAGGCAGCTCTAGGCCTAGTCATTAAGTCTTGCCAGATCCATTAGTGACTCCAAAAGGACTGAAGTAAAAAATAACAATTGTGAATCTAAAGTTTCTCTAGATGCTATGGAGCTGCTAAGGAATGACAGATCAAGTTATTAAAGTACATGACCCACATAATAATCTTCTGGGACAGTTCCAGAGAAAGTGAGATTATGAGACTCTGGGAGGAAGCATACAGCACACATCAGTCAATATACAACATTCAACATACAACAGTATTATAAAGAAAAGGTAATTCTGCATAGACAAAGGTTGATGGGACCGCTGACAGAAAAGAGTCTTAAGTTCCATTAAGACTGGTGAAGAGTCCAGTACAACAGCTCTGGGCCAACAGTTGCAGAAACAATTATCTTATCTGGATTAGGTGGGATTTGATGCCTAAAGCAATTAATTGGTATCTTGGAACATTCATTTGAAGGTTTAGCTCATCCAATGGCACTGCAGTTATTCTAAGGTCCACTAGATATCACTGTAAGCTTTCAGTTCTAAAGCTGCAAAAGGCACCACAGACCCTGGAAATGATTCCATTGATGATGTGGATCTAGAGGCCACCACTGCACACACTGCAGTGATCTTTGAGTCATGAGGTGACCTGATAAAGAGGAAGTAACATCAGGGTTTGGACAGATAAAAAGGGAGTGTATGTATATGTGGGAGAGAGACAGATAAGAGAGAAAAGATAGAGACAAGATTCTATTGCAGTATTAGCAGATGGGGAAAGTGAGAAACCATCCTACCAAGCATGTCAGTGCTATGGTGTGGATAACAAGGCCCAGTGGGCTGGTAGGATTTATTTTACATTTTTGTCTATTCCATTAATACCCTGTGGTCTCCTTATTTTGTTATTTTGTGTTTTTTGAATAAACTTGCCCATTTTTAGCACATTCTTACTCTCTGGGACCTTTTTTTGGATTGAAGAGTTGTGGCACCTCCAGTTATCCATATTGACTTGTAGAGGGGCTCGTCATTCACCAGTGAGGGTTTTTACAGATCTATAACCTTGGTTTTTTTGCCATCTTAATGATTTTTTCAAATAAGAGTCCCTTGCTTTTTTTCTTAATTATCCATATACTGTACATAATATAATATGAAGAAGAATAGTCGTATAGAATTAATAAAATAACTCAGCGGTTTCGAGCATGAAAACACAGAGGCCACAACCCATTACTATGATTTACATGCTTTGGACAGAAACCCTTTGCCATATTTCCTGGTATTTTATTGGCACATTTGTATTTGGCCATTTTTTAATGCTATTTACTAAGGAACTGAATTAAAACAAAATCACGAGCAAACTAAAAAGGGAATTAAATGTTATACTGTACAATTGTGGTGTGGTGTGTAAAAATACAAATCATCAAGCTATTTGCTTATATATCTGTGAAACTCTAATAAGCTGCAGGTTAACCACATTGTTTTTGGGATGGCAAAGAAGATGTAGAATAGTGACCATTGTGGGCTTTCTCCTATGATACATGTACCATGGGCAACATTCTCTAACACTATTCTTAGTGCGTCACACAAAAAAGACCAGTTCATTTGTATGAATCACTCTGTATAGTTTTGCAGGGGTTTGACAATTTCCTCTTATTAGAACAGTGGTTCTCAAACTGTGGGGCAGGCCCCCCCTAGGGGGGGCGCGAAGTAACAAAAAGGGGGGGGGGCGCAAAGATGTGAAAAAAAGACAACAAGAATCAAAAATATGAAAAATACATCTATTGAAACCAAAACAAATTAACTTAAACTACATTCTGATACCAGAAAAATAAATATAGAGTTAGATAAATGTCGATAAACGTTAAGTAGGTATAATAAAATATGCATCTATGATCTATCATTAATTAAAAAAGAACAAATTGATATTAGTGGGCTCCTTTCAAAAAAACATTAGGGGGATGCGATTAAAACTGTTATGAAAACTTGGGTCGCAAATACTTAAAGGTTGAGAAATGCTGTAATAGAAGATGGTTATTTAGTTGTACTTTGGACCTGCTTTCAGTTTGCTCCATACTGGTTTAATATATTGTAACTTCAATCTAGGATAACAGTTTGAGTGTTTGCCAGCACTACCTACAGAACAGAGGCCAGTGTAAATGTGACATGTAAATGTACCCACGGCACACATTTCTGCAGAGAAGGGAGCTCATATACACCTTGATGATTACTTACTGGTTTGATTTCCTCTCTGTCCAGTTTTCTTCTATAGAGCATGATGGTATACACAGTGTTCCCAGCCCTTGCAGCCTGTACTATTGAAGGGTTGACATACAAGTAGTCCTATAAAAGACAGAAAAAGCTAAAGAAGGTTGCACACAAAATAACAAAGTTAACAATATTGTTATTTTCTAGTAAGTTGCCACTGAAATTCAGTTCTTATTATAGGTTGCATGTTGAATTACAGTATACTAGGAAACACTTGAACCTCCAGTCCTTGAAGAAAAGGTTGTTCATGTGCTACTTATGAAATACAGCCCCCAGACAAGTCTGTTAAGGGTGCTGCCACCTCTTTTGTTCCCTAATGGTATGTATAACTGTCTTTTGTGCTTGGAGCCTTTGACTTGCGTTGGTGATGAAAACAATCCATTGGCCTGTGCAATGTACTTCACCGTCAGATGTTGTCACGATTGTTTTCCATTCAGCCATGCTGTGTGTCCACACCTCCACTTGCCATGAGAAAGACCTGAAGCCCAATTACGCAGGGGAGGAAGCCCATATCTGCTATTCTTTGGTTGTGGATGACTTTCTTTTGCACTCAAGAGTGTATGACTTGAGTTTGGGAGGAAAAGATATGTTGGCTTGTGCAATGTCACTGTCAGCACATGTCACTGCACTTCTTTTCCTGTCAGCAATGTCATGTGCTGTGCTGTTTTCTTGTTAGCCACAGCATGGCGCCAAGCTTGCCATGAGAAAGACTAGAAGCCCAATTACAGTTAGGTCCATAAATATTTGGACAGAGACAACTTTTTTCTAATTTTGGTTCTGTACATTACCACAATAAATTTTAAATGAAACAACTAAGATGCAGTTGAAGTGCAGACTTTCAGCTTTAATTCAATGGGGTGAACAAAATGATTGCATAAAAATGTGAGGCAACTAAAGCATTTTTTTAACACAATCCCTTCATTTCAGGGGCTCAAAAGTAATTGGACAATTGACTCAAAGGCTATTTCATGGGCAGGTGTGGGCAAGTCTGTCGTTATGTCATTACCAATTAAGCAGATAAAAGGCCTGGAGTTGATTTGAGGTGTGGTGCTTGCATGTGGAAGATTTTGCTGTGAACAGACAACATGCGGTAAAAGGAGCTCTCCATGCAGGTGAAAGAAGCCATTCTTAAGCTGCAAAAACAGAAAAAATCCATCCGAGAAATTGCTACAATATTACGAGTGGCAAAATCTACAGTTTGGTACATCCTGAGAAAGAAAGGAGGCACTGGTGAACTCAGCAACGCAAAACGACCTGGACGTCCACGGACGACAACAGTGGTAGATGATCGCAGAATCATTTCCATGGTGAAGAGAAACCCCTTCACACCAGCCAACCAAGCAAACAACACTCTCCAGGGGGTAGGCATCTCGATATCCAAGTCTACCATAAAGAGAAGACTGCATGAAAGTAAATATTGAGGGTGCACTGCAAGGTGCAAGCCACTCATAAGCCTCAAGAATAGAAAGGCTAGATTGGAATTTGCTAAAGAACATCTAAAAAAGCCAGCACAGTTCTGGAAAAACATTCTTTGGACAGATGAAACCCAAATCAACCTCTACCAGAATGATGGCAAGAAAAAAGTATGGAGAAGGCGTGGAACAGCTCATTATCCAAAGCATACCACATCATCTGTAAAACATGGTGGAGGCAGTGTGATGGCTTGGGCGTGCATGGCTGCCAGTGGCACTGGGACACTAGTGTTTATTGATGATGTGACAGGACAGAAGCAGCCGAATGAATTTTGAGGTGTTCAGAGACATACTGTCTGCTCAAATCCAGCTAAATGCAGTCAAATTGATTGGGCGGCGTTTCATGATAGATGGACAATGACCCAAAACATACAGCCAAAGCAACCCAGGAGTTTATTAAAGCAAAGAAGTGGAAAATTCTTGAATTGCCAAGTCAGTCACCTGATCTTAACCCAATTGAGCATGCATTTCACTTGTTGAAGACTAAACTTCAGACAGAAAGGCCCACAAACAAACAGCAACTGAAAGCCGCTGCAGTAAAGGCCTGGCAGAGCATTAAAAAGGAGGAAACCCAACATCTGGTGATGTCCAGGAGTTCAAGACTTCAGGCTGTCATTGCCAGCAAAGGGTTTTCAACCAAGTATTAGAAATGAACATTTGATTTCCAGTTATTTAATTTGTCCAATTACTTCTGAGCCCCTGAAATGAAGGGATTGTGTTCAAAAAATGCTTTAGTTGCCTCACATTTTTATGCAATCGTTTTGTTCATCCCACTGAATTAAAGCTGAAAGTCTGCACTTCAACTGCATCCAAGTTGTTTCATTTAAAATTCATTGTGGTAATGTACAGAACCAAAATTAGAAAAAAGTTGTCTCTGTCCAAATATTTATGGACCTAACTGTACATGCTGGAAGTAGCCCACATCTCCAGTCCACGTTGTGTTATGCGTATCACATCACAGGCTCTCGATTAAAACCAAGATCAAGGTTCAAGGCCAGGGGTTGGTATATTATCACAGCTTATTTATGAAAAGTGTAATTTGTTAGAACATTTCATTGCCTATAGGAGGTCTACACTTCATTATGAAATGTTCACTTTCTTCCACCTCGAAAGCACAATACATTAAAACATTGTTTTACTCTAGTTGATTTCTTATAATTCACAATTAATCTATTTTCTGAACTCACTTACCAGGAACAGTAAGGGGCACAAGGTGAACACAGAATGAGACACAACATGATACCGTTTCATTACAGGCACCCTGACACTGTTGAGAGACATTAAGGTGCTTAACATGTGGATGGAAATGTGTATTACCCAAAGAAATAAAATGAGGCGCTAACTCCACATGGAAAGTAATTTGGCTTAGATTTGAACCCAGATCTATACAACCATGAAGCAGGTGTGCTATTCACTGTACCAGAGGGTTGCTCTATTGAAAACCAAATAAATGAATATTAAAAACTAGAAACAATACACTGTAGATGCCACATGGGCTGGATCGGCATCCTGGCCAGGAGAGGGAATCGTTCCTTTCCAAGATGGGAGACTCCTAATAGGCAGATAGGCATCCTGGCTGGGGAGGAAAGAAGAAGCTGACCTGGAAGGAAGGATCGGAAAGGATGGATGGACAGCCCATTGAAAAAAAAAAGATGTCGCTGGGGTTATTTTATTCCCTCAGCATGCTAGATGGCAGCAGCACCAGATATCAGTGAACAGTGGAAAGGCAGCAGGACATGCAGGGAAATGCAGTCTGGAGTCACTGGGTGCCACAAGAGGGTGCTGCAGGGAGACAAGCTCCCTGTTGCAATGGACTTCCGTATGACCCGGGAGTGCTTCCATCGGGCAGAGTCCCTGGTACTGGAAGTACTCCCAGGTCCTTAATAAAAGGGACCACACTCGATTGGCCAGATAAGTCGGAACTGGGAGGTAGAGAGGCAACACTAAACTGGAGGAGTGCAGTGCGATGATGAGAGAAATTGTAGTGGTGAATTGAATTGTGGAGAAAGAAAACCTGTGTTTTTATGTTTTTGTTACTAGTTGGAAAAATCTGGTCAATAAACCAACCTTTATTTGAACCCGGGACTGTAATTGTGCGTTCGTGTCGGGGTTTGGGGCTCGGTGACTCCTGGAGTCCATCACAACACTTTTTAAGTTACCTGAATATCTTAAGAGTAGTGACTACAGTTTTCAATTGTCCAATTATATATGTGTTCAGAATCACATCATCCTTGCTTGTAGGTCTTTTCTATGAAATGCTAACACAATAATAACATAATACAGTATAATATTTTCATAAATACTTAATCTAATTTAGCATAAGGCAGAAACCAACTCTGGATGGAACGCCCTCTGGATGTGGGAGGAAACACTGGAGTACATGGAGGAAAATCCACATATACAGGGAGAGAAGTTGCAAATTCGCAAGGATAGGGAAACTAGGAATTTGAACCCAGATTGCTGGATCTGTGCAGCAGTTTGCAGCATTAGCCACAGTGTTCCACCCTAAGATAGTAATACTTGCTCTTCTATCAGTGCTACTTGCAAAACTCTTAAATGAGTTACATACCATCGCATAGTAGTTACTGTTCACCATAATGGGTCCTCGTCCTCTGAGATAGATGTACTCTTCCCACCAATCACTAACCTATAAGAAAGCAAAAACAACATTTCTATAGCACATGTTCATATAAAACATGTAGCAGAAAGTCATTTACAAGAAGTTAAAGAAAACAAAAACTACAATCACAAAGATTAAATTAATAAAATGGAAACATATCAAACAAAATATAATAAATACAAATTTTAACTTACATTATACAAATAGGTGAGTAAAAGAAATGATAGAGTCCATATTATGGATTAAATTAATAAAATAAAGTTTCTAATGATTATAATGATGAATCTGATACCATAGTCAGAGGGCCGGGGAGGACAGGAAAATAAAAACCCCAGATAAAGAAAAAAAAAAACTTGCAGGGGCTCAAAAGCCAAAAGACCATCTAGCCCACAAAGCATAAAAAAGTAATATATTTTCCACACACCACTGTTTAATAAACCTGAACAGAACCAGTCAGTAATTTCATCAACAGATGGCACATGTTGGTATGTTAAAAGTCATCTTCAAAGGTGGCACATAAAACCATGGAAGGATACCTATTAAAACACACCAGGGAACTGGGATAACTGTTTGAAACAGAAGAGAGGCAGAGACATTCAATCATGGATCTAAATTATTGAAAAGGCCCCTCCTAATATAAAACTTACACTTAGGATGAGTTAAATAGCAGTATGTGATATGAAAATCCGCATATCAGACAAACACTTGTTTTAAATACTAAATTACGCATAATCTGAAGGAACAGTATGAAGCTATAAAACACTTGCATCTCCTAAATATTTTTTAACTACTGGAACACAGGAAGGTTAAATGAGTCATTCAGGGTGACACAGAGAGTTAGATGTAGGGATCAACCTTGTAGTCTAATGATTTTTATATATGACTAGCTATTGTGGTGGATTGCCGGCATTTTACTCCGGCCCTCACCCCCAGGCCGCCAGGAGGAGCCCTCCGGACAGCATGATCATGCCCCGAGTTCCAGCAGGGCCTCATGGACTTTGTAGTTTGTATACACAGCCCTGCTGGATACCTTGGGGGCCACCGGGAGTCGCTGTAGGGGGGCTAGCGGGCTCTAATGTGCCCTATAACCCGGGAGTGCGTCATCATCACGTGACAGGAAGGAACGACGTGCTCCCGGGCTGAAGAAAAGGACTGTTTACCCTGACCCGGAAGGAATAAGGACTTGTGGGTTTGGACAGGAACCACTTCCGGGTCAGGGGATATAAAAGGACTGTGGGAAAGCCCAGACAGTGAGCTGAGCTGCGAGGTAGGGTGGCAAGTGTCTGGGCGAGGAGGAGAGAGTATTATTGTGAGAGTTTATTGTTTATATGAGTGTGGAGTGGAGGGTGCTTTGTGCACTGTACTTAAAGAAAATAAAAGAGTCTTGTACTTTTATCCAGTGTCTGGAGTGGTACCTGAGGGTGTTAGAGGTGGCTCCACGCCTCTACTGCAACACTGTGTAAGACTGTGCTGTAAAAAACATGGGGGGCCTAGAAACTATTGAAATCGTCAGAAAAAAAATTGAAATGTAGAGATGTCAGGTAATTGAAAGAGACTACTCTGGGCGTCTATCTCCTCAGAGGTTTAGTTTTGCCGACGTGCTCGCCTCGCTTGTGCATTAGCCGCTAAGCAACTTTGTCTTTCTTCAGAGGTTTCGCTTTGCCAACGTGCTCGCCTCGCTTGTGTATAAGCGGCGGGAGGAAAATTAAAAGGGATACCGTTTTGCCGATGTGCTTGCCTCACTTTCTGTATTAGCGGTTAAGCGAGTGACTCTTTCTTCGGAGGTTCTGTTTTGCCAACGTGCTTTTCTCGCTTTTGTATTAGCGGTGGGAGGAAAATTTAAAGGGATACCATTTTGCCAATGTGCTCACTTTGCTTCTGTATTAGCGGTTAAGCGACTGACTCTCTCTTCTGAGGTTTCGCTTTGCCGACGTGCTAGCTTCGCTTGTGTATCCTTGGAGGTGAAGCCCTTACCCCAACTCCACTTCTCACTTCCGGGCTGGACAGACAGATACACACGCTTCCATGCACAGACATTTATATATAAGATACTTTTTTTACAATGAATACCACCTTAAGATGCTTTAAACGTACTATAGTACTAGAGTAAAATCAGTAATGTATGACTTTGTATTTTCATTTTTTTTAAATACTGAGCGCAGACAGGTTACGTGACTTGCTTAGGGTAACTCCATCACTTTTATTATGGGTGTTGCAGTAAACATTAACACACTGTTGTTGGACTTCTTCTTCCTCTTCATCTTTTCCCACTTCTATGTGTGGTTGATGTGCTTATTCAATCGTCTCTAAACAGATTGGTCCTGCAAGTCAGACCCTTTTCCTTCAGATATTGTTTTTCTTTATCCATTCACCTCAGCTTTGGCCTCCCTCGCTTTCTCTTCCCCTGTACTTCCATTCCCATCACTGTTTTGCCAACATATTCATTAACATATTGTTCATATTTAGTAAAAACAAATACTGTCTTTAATAGTTCCCATGATACTAAATTAGATTAAACAAGCTTGAGAATGTGAGCACTGTAACATTCTTAACAACTTGTGTGATTAAAGTCTACAAAACGAAAAAATAAAACTTACATAGTTGGTAGCCCACCAGGACTTCAGCTTCAAGTACCATTGCAGCCTTGGTCCTAAGTTGACTTCAAAATCTTTGGCAAGACCCTCCATCCGGTTGTACTCATCATCATTCATGAGAGGACGGACTGACTCCAGGTACTATACAGAAGGTGGAGAATTAAGAAAAAATAAATATCAGACAAGAATGCTCATATGTAAAGTTCATTGTTCATAACGTTCATCATTGGGGTGTATTATATCTAAAGGAATCTGGAGTATTTAAAACAGAAACAAAAATTACATTTTAAACATATGTTAAACATTCAAAAATAAAAATTAAAAATGTGTAGACGATTTGTTGGTGAAAGAAGACTCATTGTCAGTGTTGTGCATGAACTAGTTTACAAGAGCACAGCGTTCACTGAACAAGCTAATTTTTCTAAGAACGGTGAACTTAACGTAACATATTTGAGAGTGAAGAACTTGAACGTGAGCTACTTCAGTTTTATGTGACATTCTGGATATGGTTTAGGTCCACTTTAAACATTTTGCCTTGCCCTGTAATGTTGGGGTGGAGCCGAATCCAAATACGGTATTCGGATAAGCACAAATTGTGGATTTTTACGAATATTTATTTCATATGAATTTTTATTATTTATTTGTATTCGGAAAAAATAACGTAAAATCAAATAGGCCCTGTCTGTGTCTGCCTGCTTGTGCTTAAGCTGCACTCCCGCTGACACAAGTATGTGGTGAAGTTCCACTTTCGCTTTTAGGAAAACGTTGTACTGCCCATGGCCAATTTATATTTCTCCCCATTGGACATGCAATATGTGATGCGAATTTTGACCAGCAGCATAACAGGTTAGTTCACCTACACACTGGTTCCACAGTCACCATTTGTGTCACAGGGTTGGAAATAGAGCTGTAATTTATATGTATAATTGCATCTATTTAATTTCTTTTTGGACTGGGAGGATATTAGCATATATGGTTATACGTGTTTGTTGCTGGGTATAACTCAATAAAATGTATTTAAATAAAAAAGTCTTCATAATTATTGTATTTTATTCAAGAACACTGTAATATCCTAATATAAGGCATGCAAAATTGAAAATTGTAAACTCATGGGTCATTTATTCTGACTCCTTAAAAATTACAAAATGAACTGAACATGCATGAAGTTTTATTCCATTGCTATGCCGATGATACGCAGCTCTATGTGAGACTGGATTCCACTTCTCTTACACCTCCATCAACTTTTTCCTTTTGCTTGGATGAGATTGAGGCCTGGATGTCCAAGAACTTCCTCAAGCTGAACAGCACCAGAACTGAAGCTCTTTTAATTGGCACCCGCCATCAACTTTGTTCCTCTGTAAATTGTATTTCCTTTTCTGACCATACCATTACCCTCTCCTCTTCTGTTACAAATCTGGGTGTCAAGCTAGACTCCCATCTGTCATTTGATATACATATCCATAACCTTTGTAAAATTTCATTCCTTCATCTCCGAAACATAGCCAAACTCCATCCACTACCTCTCCCTCTGTGATGCTGAAAAGCTGGTTCATGCCTTTGTCTCATCCAGACTGGACTATTGTAATGCACTCCTCTTTGGGATACCCAACAAGAGCCTTCAAAAGCTCCAACAAATTCAAAATAGTGCTGCAAGTATCCTGATGAAGGTGTGGAAATATGAACATATCTCACCAATCCTTCGGTCACTTCATTGGCTCCCTATCCATCTCCGTATTGAATACAAACTCTGTTTGTTTACTCACCAGTGTATCCATGGAAATGCTCCACAATACCTTAAAGAACTCCTTATATTACAATCCATTACAAGAAACCTCCGTTTTACAAATACGTACTGCCTTTGCCCCCCTGTGACCAAATGTCATACAATGGGAGACTGAGCCTTTGCAGCCGCTGCTCCACGGCTCTGGAATGCCCCACCAGATAGCCTAAGAACACAGCAGATTGTGGGCTGTTTTAAAAAACAGTTAAAGACTTTTCTATTTAGGAAAGCTTATTAACAAGAATGCTAGAATTATTGTTGTTTTATCTCTGTTTTTATCTTGCCTTGCCTTTGTTTAATCTTTTTATGTTGCACTTTGAGATTTACTGCTAATGTAAAGTGCCCCTATAAATAAAATGCATTATTATTATTATTATTATTATGAATGAGTTCAAAATTGAAATGGTGAACTATGAATGTGAATTTATTCATTTTAATCTGTGTGAACTGAACTTTGAACGAGTTCTTGTGAGGTGTGAACTTGCACAACACTCACTGCTCATTATAGTAGGAACGTAGCATGATGGACAATACATTGCGAACAGAATGATTCATGTAAGATCAAGAAAGAAGACATGAGGTTATGTTTTCTTATCTAAGGGGTGACTCAGACATCAAGTGAGCTGCACCAGTACAGAGACTCTTTAAGAAAGTTTTTGCTCCTTAAATTTCCTCAAGTTCAAATATATTGATTTGTCTTCTGACATGACAATAATCTCTCCCTTAATGTCAAAAAAACCAAGGAAACAGTAATAGACTTTGTCTAGCAGGCCATACTGCAATTTACACGAGAGGGGATCTTATGCAGAGGGCGAGTCACCATCACTGATGACCAAAGTGGGGTATCAAGAGGGCACGGCAACATCTTTACTTAGTAAGACATCAATGAAAAATCCAGGAATTTAACCTATGTTCGCCAACTGCTGTATGGGCAGAGTGGCCAAAGTAGTGTTTTGTGGACTGCTGTAAATACAGAAGCAATGGAGTGTCAGTTTAATGCAGTTTCACAGATCTTGTTTTTTTTTCCCTCATCTATCTGGACATCCTTTTACACTCTAAACCAGTGGTCTCAAATTCCGGTCCTGGAGGGGTGCAGTGGCTGCAGGTTTTCATTCTAACCCTTTTCTTAATTAGTGACCTGTTTTTGCTGCTATTGAACTTCTTTTAAATTAACTTGAATTGACTTGCACTTGAAGACTCAGACCCCTTAACTGTTTCTGAATCCTTAATAAACTACCAAACAATAATGAGATTTAAAAAGAAGTCAAAACATGAGCAGCAAACTATGTCTATCATACAATATCTGACAATAAAGAAAGATGAAGGTCTCAGGAATGTTGATCTGCTCAGGTCCCCAAAACATTTTAACAGTGCTCTTAGAAAAGAGAAAATCAACAATTTCAGAAATGTCTGCTATTGCACAATGAGAGCAGCAACAAGTCATGGAATTAAAGAACGGGTTTAATTAAAAACAAGACTCGCCGCCTAATTAAGCAGCTGCTTGGAGTGAAATTGGCTTGGGGTTTGAGGCCCTGACTTAGTTGGTCTTCTGTTGGCTCACGCACTTCACATTTCATGTCTCTTTGGGTGCCATTTAAGGAAAGAAATGAAGCAATTCAGAGGAACAAATCTTAAAAAACAAGTCAATTAAGATGAAAAGAAAAGGAGTTAATTAGCAGCAAAAACTGGTCACCAATTAAAAAAAAAAATGTTACAATGAAAACTTGCTGCCACTTGACCCTCAAGGACCGGAGTTTGGGACCAGTGGTCTAAACTCATTTATTCTATTATTGTTCTGCCAGAGCTCATAAATCGACAGGCCACATAGGTAGTGACCAAAGACCAGAAGATGAAAATGTAAACCACACCAGTCATCAAAATCAATCAAAATCAGTCGTCAAAATTTAAGCTGTTAAAATCCAAACCACTAAGAAAGTAGTGAAGACGTTCACAGCAAAAGTTCAGTGTTCAATAACTAAACACAAGAAGGCATGTTAAGGTCTGTTTGATTATGCACAACCTCGGACAAACAGGAGCATGAAGTGCCTGCTTATAAATCATCGTGTTGACACAACACAACTTGTGGGATACGCAATCCTAGCAATCCGTCATTGTGTCACAGCAACAAGTGTGTGTCATGGATTTCTTTTAAATAACTGTTCTGAAGTCACTCTGGAACTTGGTTCCATATATATTTTCATTTCAATTCAATTAATCTATCGGAGAGTGGAAAAGCCATCCCTAAACTTATACAGACATACACCCACTGAATGATTATTGGGAGCAACATTATACCTGCTTATCAATGCAATTATCTAAATCGGCCAAACATGTGGCAGCAGCACAATGCATAAATTCATGCAGACACAGATCAGGAGTTTCTGTTGATGTTCACATCAAACACCAGAATAGGGAAAAGGAGTGATGTCAGTGATTTCGACCATGGCGTGATTATTAATGCCAGACAGGCTGGTTTGAGGATTTCTGTAACTTCTTATCTCCTAGGATTGTATGCACAACAGTCTTTAAAGTTTACTCAGAATGGTCTGAAAAACAAAAATCAGCCAGTGAGCAGCAGTTCTGTGGACTGAAACACCTTTTTGATGAAAGAAAGCTGACAGATAGTGGTTATATGAGTTACGGCAGCCTGAGTACAACTGTGGTGAGCAGACAAGCATTTGAAAATTCACAAGACTTTGAGATGGACGGGCCACAACAGCAGAACCCTCAGGAACAGAAATCTGAGGCTGCAGTGGGCACAGGCTAACCAAAACTGGACAGGTGAAGACTGGAAAAACATGGTCAGGTCAGATAAATCTCAATTTCTGCTGAGACACACAGATGGTGGGGTCAGAATTTGGAGCCAACGCCATGTACCCAGCCTGCCTTGTGTCAAACAGTCCAGGCTGGTGAGGGTGGTGTAACGGTTTGGGAAATCTTTTCTTAGCACACTTTGGGCCTGTTATTAGCAAGCAATCATCGCTTGAATGCCACGGCCTATTCTGAGCATTGTTGCTGACCATATATACTTTTTTCATGGCTACAATTTACCCATCTTCTAATGGCTACTTCCAGCATGACAATGCATCATGTCACAAAGCAAAAATCATCTTAAACTGGTTTCATGAATATGTCAATGAGTTCAGTGCTCTCCAGTGGCATTTGCTGTCAGATCTGAATCTAATAGAACACCACTGGGATGTGGTAGAATGAAAGACTGATTTGAAGCATGAATATGCAGCTGACAATTTTGTAGAAATTGTGTGATGCAATTATGTCAACAAGAACCAGAATCTCAAAGGAGTGTTTCAGGAGCTTGAGGAATCCATGACACCAAAGAATTGAGGGTTTCTGGAGAGGAAAAGGAGCCCCTACCCAGGATTAGTATAGTAGGCATAAGAATTTGCATAGTTGGTGTAGATAAGAAATGACAGCTAGAGACCAGTTAATGATCCTATTGACTGTGGAAAGTTATTAGGAAAGTTAGAAACTTGAAGTAAACAACTTATCACCTGGTCAAATCATTACCATTTTAGGTGAGGTTGTAGAAATTCTATAATGGCAACATACACGTTGCGGCATAATATATATACAGTATATAAAAATAAATTGAAAATATAATTTTTTTACATATGCTTAAAGAGAGTATTTGTGATGTCTGTTTACTCACGTTTTTCGTTGTATCCTTTACCGTAGGTAAAGGCAGACGTGGAAGGGAAGTCTGGAAACTGTAAAGCATTGGCTTCCGACCAGAAAGGATTTTAACCATCATCTAAAAATACATAAAAGCAAAGTTACAATGTAAATTCAGTTAGACAGTTATGACTGCTTTGTTGTCCTCCTCATAGAGATGCATTTTTCAAAACAGATTGAATCAGAATCTGCTCATAACCCTACCTCCCTCCCCTATATTCTTGGTGTTTATGTTTAGAGTGTTGTGCTATTGATCACCTATCTTTAAATATTCATTAATTTTTTAAATGGCTCCTCTATATACTAACATACTATATTAATTTTTCCGCTACACTGTCAGTTCAATCTTTATTGAAGCACCTTTAGTTCACAATTTATTTTTTGGACTTTAAAACTGAGCATTTCAAGACTGTTCCTTGTGTTTTGTTACTTCCTCATGATTTGTCATGTGCATTATGTGAATGATCTTGCATTGCAGGTTGTTACATTATTGCTCTGAAATGATGTGTTCAGTGAAAGACACAATACAAAATGATTACATGACAGAAGCTTATGCTCTCTCCTACACAGTGTGACCTTCCATTCAAATAATTTTCAGAAAAATTCAGTTCAACAAACTGTAAGTGCCTTTCAACAAACTGTAAGTGCCATATACAGTACACTACCAGTCAAAAGTTTTAGAACACCTCAGTTTTTCAACTTTAATCAGTTGAAATACAATGAATGACTTAAAATGGTTACAATGTAAGCAGTAAATTGCCAGAGGTTTGAAATTACAATTTCGGTTAGCAAAGTTAAAGCAAACAATTTGCTCAGGTGTCCCAGCTTCAATTGATTACTTAAAAACCCCTCTGTCTATCTTAAAGTAGAGTTGGAACAGACTGTATTACTACACCCTCTGAGGTACTACTTGGACAATTTTACACTAGCAAAAAACAAATAAACAATGGCAAATAAAAACTAAGTCAAGGAATCATTAAGTGTACAAATTTTTGATTCATCAAATTAGCCCCTTTTTGCTGAAATAACAGCCAAACTGTAAGAACCCTTCAGATTCAGAATGCCAGTCACTCTGTGCAGGTCACCAACTCAAAAGAACCCTAGACCAACGCACTTCCTCCTCCATGTCTGACAGTTGGTGTCACACACTGAGGAACCATCAACAACCCTGCGAGATGATTTCAAATTTGGATTTATTGGTCCATAAGTCTTTCTTCCAGTTCGCAATATTCCACAGCCAGTATTTCAAGACCATATTTTGTCCTTCAATGATTGGCTTTCTGACTGCCACTCACCCTGTCAAAAAGGCAGCACAAAGTCTCCTCTTCACAGTAGAAACTGAGACTTGCTTCCTTCGGCCTGCACTGTTAAGCTGCTCTTGAAGCTGTTGCGCTGTGAGGCGCCGATCACGCAAGCTGGTGACCCTCAGAAGCACGTCTTCTGAGTGGGTTGTGACTTTGGTTCTGCCAGATCTCCTCAAATCAGAGTTTCTTCCAATTTCTAATTGCCTTTGGATTGTAAAGGACACCACTGGACTCAATGACACTTTGATTTTCTTTGCAATTTCTGTAAATGAAAGGCCTACACTTCTAAGGGTAATAATGCTCCATCTCATTTGATTTGTTAATTACAGTTTTCTTGCCACTGTCATTGGGATTTACAACTTTCTACAGTGTAGGATTGTCCAAGTAGTACTAAACTTTAAATTTGAACCTCTGGCACTTTACTGCTTACCTTTTCACCATTTTAGGTCATTCACTGTATTTCAACTGATTAAATTTGAAAAAAAAAAAATCTGGAAAAACTGAAGTGCTCTAAAACCGGTAGTGTGGGTGTCCCAATTCTTCCTGACGTGTTCTGTGTCTTATTGCGACGTAAACCCTCAAACCAACATGAATCTCCCCACATATTGTACATAAAAATATCCTTTAACGATGAAATAACTGTAGCTAAGAGAAATGTTATCACGGACAGGGTTTGCAGTTATGTAAGCCATGACAATACAGTGCACTTGTGTACGCAAATGCAAGGTATGTTGTCTTTTCTGAAATTGTGTGTGTGAGTGTGCACTGTGATTTTGTTTTAACATAGTGCTATTTAGAAAAGAAAAAAAAACACCTTATTTGTGACTCGATTTTGAATTATAAATGATAACAATCAAGATTCTAGTGAGATTGCTTTTTTTCCACAAGCCTAGTAAATGTATGCTTATTTCAACTGTACCTGTCCTGATTCTATATACTGTACTACATATGTCTGCCAAAGCATTTTTCAGCCAGTCCTTATTAACTGCATGTGCATGATTTTATTTAATGTAACTAGGGGGCTTTGCCCCCTGCTCGCTGTGCTCGCCAACCCCCATGTTTGGTTTTCCGGATACACACTTTTAAGATTTTTTTTTTCTTTGAATTCTTGCTATTTCATTAGTTTCACTTTTATTTCAGAACTTATGTAAAAACAATATTTGGAATCTTTCGAGTCCCAATATGCTGAATCTTTTAAATGAGACATGTGTTTAATGACTTTGTACCATAATTCAGGATAGGTTTCTCTGTTTGGAATTTCAGCACAGACAAAGCGATCGACATCATCAGCAGTTAATAATTTTTTTTGCCAAGTAACCAATAAATGCATGTGAGGTAAAACACATTTTTGAAATTCTCTGACTTAAACTTCAAAGCCTTATAATATCTACATACTTCTGACATATCACCTATGTCCATATATTCAATCTCTATTCGCCTTTTAGTTATTTCACCGAGTAATAATTTCTCTTTTTTCGCGCTAATGCGATGTTTATTTTCTTATTTGACACTGTCGTTTTTTTCTGCTTTCATATTCTGTACCTTGCTCTGCATGTGTTTCGCGCCTACGTTTTTTTTTGAGTCTTTTGAATTCCAGTTTTCATTATCTCTAACCTGCTCTGCATGTGTTTGGCCCCTTTGTTTTTGAACCTCTTTATGACGTTTTACTTTGTTTTCTACTCTGTCTTTTATTTCTGACCTCGCTTTGTCCTGCTTTTTTTTTAGTGACACCTGGTCTGTGGTGATTATTTTCCCTTTTTTGAGTAATAATTTCCATTTGTTTGCACTACTGCAATCTTTACTTTATTTTTTTTATACTTTCTAACTTTCCTACTTTCATATTCTTTAACTTTCTCCACATTTGCATCCCGCCAACGTTTTTTTTTTTTTTTTGAGCCTTTCAAATTACACTGCTTTCATTATCTGCTCTGCATGTGTATAGCACCAACGTTTGTGAACGTGTTTATGAAGTTCTACTTTGTCTTTTATTCTGTCTTTTAATTCTGAGCCCGATTGGACGTGCTTTGTTTCAGTTCCACTTGTTACTTTCCTTATTTTCTGAATTTGCACCTAGATTAATATTCTTATTTTGATATTTTTTCTCTCCAACGCTTTTGAGTCTCTTTACTCCGCTCTGCTTTCTTCTTCGTTTAGTCGTCGACGTTTCATTTATAACGTATTGTCCTTATATACTTTATATGCGCTGAGACCCTGGATCTGTGTGTGCTCAAATCCTTCACATGACTGAATGTTCTGCTGCCCCGTTGTCTTATTTGATATTGATCGTAAGTAGGGCGTGTCTTGCAAGAATCTCATGTTCTATGTCATCGCGAGACGGTCCTGGGTTGATCTCTTGGCACAATGTCTCATGTTTAAGTTCCTCGCGGGTCTTTTAACTGTCTTCCATGATCTTAACGTGAAGATCACATCTCAACGCCCTACTGTTTCTCTCCAGGATTTTTTTTTATAATAGAGAGATTCATTTTACCCAAATTCCATCTTTCAGATGTTGCATTTAATTTAAATTGTAATAAAATTATTTTATATTGTTTATTCTGTACTTTTTTTTTCTTCTTTCATTGACCTTTGACCCAACTGTTTGTTATTTGAGAGTTTTGTATGCCTTCTTTTTAGTCTGCACCAAGTTTGGCTTAGAAGATGTATGTAAAAAAGGAGTCCTTATTAGATTTGTATAGTTATGTTGAATGTACCCCATTAATCTGTCATTACACGTTTGTATATAGTTTTAAAATATGAATAAGATCATATTTATTTTAATGACATTTATTTAGCCTTTCCATTTGTAGTTCATCCTTCCCTTCTTTTCTATGTCCTGTATGGGTAGCTTGTGCAAATTGATGAAAGGCTTTAAGTTCATACATGTTTGTTTTTGTCATCTTTTTCAAGTAAGCTCTTTGTTTTTTTGAAATAGATTTATTATGTTTATTAAAGAAATGTTTTCTTGCTTGTTTTTTGTATAATTCTATGTTTTAAATGAACACTGTACTGTGGTTTGATGCATGTGCATCAGTCAGTTTGTGCCAACTTCGGTTGAGAAGACCTTCCATAAATTGATAGGAGGCTGACAGGTTGTAGTTATTAGTTTTTGCTATCTTATTCAAGTAGGGTCTTAGTTTTGTTAAAATATATTTATTATGCTTATTCAAGCAATATTTTCTTGATAGTGGTTGTATAATTCAATGTTACTAATGTACAGTATGTTGTACTATTGCTTGATGTATGTGTCGTTCAGTGTGCGCCAAGTTAGAATAAGAAGAGATCATGTAATGTAATTATTTGTTTTTGTCATTTTATTCAGCAACTCTTTGGCAAAGTCTCAATAAAGGTTATTTCTTTTGTCACACAACACGGAGTATTGGCCATGTTTCAAGCAAAGCAACCAGGACCAGCTAAACATATCCATTTTAGACCTTATTTGTAACATATTACAGTTTGTTTTGAAAATTATTTATTTTTGCAAAATAATGCACCTTGTGATAATGGATTCTATTAAAGGCTCTTTATAAAAAATCAGTTGATTGATTGAAACCAATGTGTATGTCTGTGAAATGAGTGAGGAAAATCTGAATACCTTGAAAAAGAAAAACTGAGAGAGCAGTATGATGACCAGGCGATAATTCAATCCCAATTTCACGGAATTCTATGCCACCATGTCAACCATAACTAAAAAAAAAGGTGACTAACAACATTGTGAAATTAATTTAAAGATTAAAGGGTATAAATGGTGAGCATCACAAGACTCTATTAAAAGAGTAAACTACAACTGAGGCTGGAATTAAGTTTTTAACAATCAAGACATTTAAAAGCTAATCCTGTTAAAATTAATTTTCTGTGTTAACTGCATAAGTGGTTAGCATCATGAGAATTTTCTTCCAAAGGGCCTGCTTACCATCCAGATTTTGGCCTTTCTTGATACATTTCCATGCTTACTGAACATCCAGCCATGCCAAGAAAGAAGCATTTTCAAAGTGGTACGCATTGTGAACACAACAGATGCCCACAGTCCTGTGCCAAGTAAAACTCCGCTTACTATCTTCTGACTTTGGTCTGACAGATATTTGCTGCAAATTAAGAAAAATAATATTTAAGATAGTAAATAATTTTTTAAGCATAATATACAAGTAAGTTTACAGGCTCAAAACTGAATCCTATTTTTTCTCTCATTGTCTACTGTCCAATCTGGAAGTTGATGAAAGCACTTACTTGCAAATGAAAACTTTCAACTTCACCTTTTGCACATGATGTGACCTTGTTGTAGATGTGCTGTTGCACAAGGAAGACTTTATTCTTGCATCTCAGTGTTCCTGTATTTAAAAATGGTGACCTGCTCTTTCAAGCATCCAGAAATTGAATTGAAGAAGTAACCATTCTTCTGAAGTATTTGTTGCATAACGAGTTAGGGAAGGTAATAATAATAATAATAATACATTTTATTTATATAGCGCTTTTCCCATGCTCAAGGCACTTCACAGAGTTTAAGATAGAACAGCAGGGTATACAGTATATAGCATTGTACTAAACCAAATAAATAAATAAAGAAGATTATGACAGTAAATTCATAGAAAAGCCTAACAGACAACATAATTGATGGTCTCGCGCACACACACACACAGGTTACATGAGCATCTTGACATGAAGGTAAACTGAGAGAAGGGTAATAAAGTCAAGTAGAGCTAAAAGCCTTCCTGAACAGATGAGTTTTGAGTTGTTTTTTAAAAGAATTCATGGAGTCAGCTGACCTGATTAATTTTGGTAGCTCATTCCAGAGTCTGGGCGCTTATTAGACTGGGGGCTGAATATTGGATTATGTGTTGTGGCTTTAGCAATCAAACTTTCTTTGGTTTTCACCCCCTGTCCATTACATAACTATTCTTTGTCTGCCATTATTTCCATTTCCCAATCTTTGTTTCTCTTTTTACAGTTTCCCCAGCCCAAAATCACTCAGCATGTTGCTTCCATGCTCATCACCTTAATCTTAACCTTTCAAAGTCAGATATTCTGTATAAACTTTTCTGATTCTCCTTCTTCAGATTTGTGAGGAAGCATTGATCTGGAATATGTCACCCTTTCACCATCAGTCACTGTCAGGAATCATGGTGCAGCTCTGGTCTCCTCACTTTCATTCATCAAACTTATTTCATCAATCACCCAATCACGTTGTTTCTTTCTTCAGAATCTTCAGAGGATTCAACCCTTCCTTACTAATTATGCCATGCAACTCTTTGTTTAGGCACTGGTTCTCTCTCCCTTTGTTCATCTGAACTGCACTAATTCCATGTCAAATCATCACAATTTTGGACGTCATCGTCACAGATTTTAACAAAACCTGGCATGCTGATTTGGTCATATGAGCAACCCTTGGAACTGAAGCTGCACGTGTCTGAGATCAATATTAAGGGAGGTTTAAACCAACGATGTTTGAACTTATACGGGGGTGGATTATTACTTTGACTGGCTATATCCCCTTAAATGTATAGTGCACAGAAATGGTTCTCATATTGTTTTAAAGCTCTTTTCCAAATCTATATTTTTGCACAAATACGATGCTATCTCCAAAATGAAAAATGACCACGTTATGAGTGATTATAATATTAAAAATGAAATAGCAAAAAACACATATTTTAAAATTTGTTCATTTTTTACTAAAGCTAGCTTATAACATCATGAACATCTCCATAAAATTTGGCCTTTGGTTTCAGAGTCGTTACTGAGCTATCATTACTTATAGGTGGCATCACATGGTTTCATATCTCCTAATTTTCATAGCAGCCATATTGACATGAATTTATTTGTGTTTAGGTGTCTTTTGAAAACACAACTTTTCATTAAATATTTTGGAACTGTTTGAGCTTCTTCTACAGGATAGCTGCTCTTGTACTGACGAAGAGTTTGGGATACTGATTTTTGTCTTAAGTCTATTTGCAGGTATAATTAGAGTATGCAGTAGTAGTACTCTCTCTTGCTCTGTTTATAATCTTGACCCTGTAGTTAGGATATAGCGGGATGGATAATGGATGGATGGATGGATGTTTTGGATAAAGACATCTACAAATAATAATAATAATAATACAGTGACCCTGATAAGGAAAAGAGGAGTAAAACTGAAAGACTTTGAATAAATTTCTTATCTAAATTCATTAACAAAATAACTATAATAATCATATCAAGAATCTCTAGTTTTTTATGTGATGTGAGGGATGGCCGGCCTGTCATCCCGGTCAACACCCCCAGGCCGCCAGATGGACCTCTCCCTGTGGCATAGAGGTTTCCCGAATTCCAGCAGGGCCTCATGGACCTTGTAGTTTTTACAACCAGCCCTGCTGAATACCATGAGGACCTCCAGGAGACGCTGTAGGGAGACTCTGGGAATTCTACATGCCCTATAACTTGGAAGTACGTCATAGGCAAGGCGACAAGGGAAATGACATGCTTCCGGGATGAAGAAGAGGATTTTTATCTGACCCGGAAGTGATAGGAGATCACATGGACTGAGGGACTGGAAACACTTACGGGTCAGGGAATATAAAAGGACTATGGGAAATCCCAGACGATGAGCTGAGCTGGGTGGAAGGGTGGCAACACGTCTGGGAGTGAGGAGGATTATTGTTTATTGATTGTGTTTGAGTATTGTGGAGAAGAGGGTGCTTTGTGCACTTTATTATTATAATAAATATTCATTTTGGACTTTTATCTGGTGTCTGACGTCTGGTCTGAGGGTTCAAGGGGTCGACAGTGCCTCTAATTGTCACAGTGAATACTGATGATGTCCATGGGAAATAAACCAATAAATCAAATTTTAGATCTTTCTGTGATACTTATTTATGGCTAGTTAATAAATGTGGTCATAGGTTAGATTTTTAACATTTCATGACTAAAAGGGTATTATGATTAGTGAACCAATACCTTAAAAAAGACACTAACTGCTTGGCAAGGAGAAAAGGTAAATTGGCGTTCAATAAAACTCAATAAAAAGGGCTGTCATTCAAAATTTGTAATGAAAAGGGGCACATTTGTTGCACAAGTATACAGCGTATTCAGAAAGTATTCAGAGCCCATCACTTTTTCACATTTTGTTATGTTGCAGCCTTATGCTAAAATCAGTTAAATTAATTTTTTCTCTCATTGAGCAACGCTTAAAACCCCCAGAATGACAAACAGAAAGAATTTCAAATGAAAAAAAAAAAATATCACATTGACACAAGCATTCAAACCCTTTGCTATGACACTTCATCCCATTCTACCGATCATTACAGAGATGTTTTCACACCTTGTTTGAAGTCCACCTGTGGTAAATTCAGTTGCTGGACATAACTAGAAAAGGCACACACCTGTCTATATGAGGTTCCACAGTTGAGCAAAAACCAAGCCAGGAGGTGGAAGGAATTGCATGAAGAACTTAAGAGTCGGGACTATGTCAAGGTACGGATCTGGGAAAAGACTACAAAGATTTCTGCAGCACTGAAGGTTCCAAAGAGCAGAGTGGCCTCCTAGAGTCCTAAGTGGAAGAAGTTTGGAACAACAAAAATTGTTCCTTGAGCTGGCTACTTGGCCACACTGAACAATCATGAGAAAAGAGCCTTAGTAAGAGAGGTGACCAAGAACCTGATGGTCCCTCTGGATGAGAACCTGTGTGAAGATGGGTGAAATTTCCAGAAGAGCAACCATTACTGCAACACTCCACCAATCTGGGATGGATAGCACAGTGGCCAGGTTGAGGCATTTGCCTAGTAAAAGAGAAAGCCCACTTTGAATTTTGCAAAAAGGCACCTAAAGGACTCAAAAATTGAAAAACAACATTCTCTGGTCTGATGAAACCAAGATTGAACTGTGCCACACAGTTGGGAGGCAGCTAAAGGGCCTGAATGATAGTAGTTGCACGCCAGACCAGGGGGTGGTGACTTTCTCTCTCATCCCGCATGGTTTCGGCGCCACTGACGATGCCACTTCCAGTTCTGGTGTCATCGATGATGCCACTTCCGGTTCTGCCACCATTGATGACGCCACTTCTGCTTTCTGGCACCATAGGTGGCGCTACTTCCGGTACCGCCCCCACTGATTACATCACTTCCTGTCCAGGCGACATCACTTCTGGTTCCATTCACGATGGCATCACGTTCTGGCATTGCCTTTAAAATTGCCATCATTTCAACCTGAAGTCAGTTCTGTTCTGGACTCAAATCTGAATAAAATACACTTAAAACAACCTTTTTTGCAGCCAGGGCACAATATACAGATGTCTGCCCCAAACCTTTATGATGTTTTCTTGTTCTTCTTGTGACAACTGTTTGGCCCCCATTTCTAAGAATCGCATATGAAGGAAACAAGGAATCAGCCATCACCAGTGCAATATTATTCCAAAAGTGAAACAAGGCAGTGGCACCATCATGCCATTTGGCTGGGGACAGAGAGGGTAGTCAGGGTTGAGGGAAAGCTGAACATAGTAAAGTATAAAGATATCCTTGATAAAAACCTACTCCAGAGTGCTCTGGACCTCAGACTAGGTCAAAGGTTAATTTTCCAGTAGGACAATCACCCTAAGCACAAAGCAAATACAACATAGGAGCAGCTTAAGGACAACTCTGTGAATGTCCTTGCGTGGTGCAGCCAGAGGCCGGATTTGAATCCAATTGAACATCTCTGGAGAGACCCAAAAATAGCTATCCACCGATAGTCTCCATCTAACCTGGGATAGTTTGAGAAGATCTGTAGAGAAGAATGGCAAAAAAATCCCCAAATCTAGGTGTGCAAAGCATGTTGTGTCATACCCAGGCTGGAATCACTGCCAAAGGTACTTGAGTAAAGGGTCTGAATATTGGTGACAATGTTAAATTTCAGTTTTTATTTTTAATATATTTGCAAAAATGTCTAAAATGTTATTTTCACTTTGTCATTCTGGAGTATTGAGTTCTTGCATGATGAGGGAAAAATTCATTTAAATGATTTTACCACAAGGCTGCAATATAAGAATATATAAAAAAGTAAAGGGATCTCAATACATTTGAATGCATGGTAAATTCAGCTCCTTTCCAGTGATACTACATGGCTAGTGGTCAACAGAATTGCAAATAATTCAAAACATACAAAAAACTGACAATTTATTGTTAAGAATTCTAAGCATATGCCACTGATCGATTTATTTATAATTCAAATTCAACCTCAATGCAGAACTGAAAAAAAATGTTCTTGATATATTTAAGAATAGCAATGAAAAAAAGAAATACCTTCACCAAAATAAAAGGCTCATACAGTTCTTACCTAACTGGAAGATGTTCTCCTATTCTGGATAACAGTCCAAATGAATGATCTCTTCGGGTGTACAAAGCTGTGGATGCAAATCCCACAACTACAACCAGCCAGCTTGAAGGACTCCCTGGGTAAACTCCTGTGATGATTCCATTCTGCACAGGAAAGAAAGCAAACAAAATCACATTAGCTTCAGGTACATTACTCCATTGTGACACAGTACTCCACTTACATTTCTTCTTTGGCTTTAGGTTATCCTATAAAACTGAACGGCCTAGCTTCCCTGTACCTCACAGAACTATGACTTGACTTGATTTGCTCAAACAGAACCAGTGACTTGACTTGACTTGTTTCATGAAATCCAGCGACTCAACTTGAATGTAATTATGATAACTTAAGACTTAAATTGAAAGTTGAGACTTAATTTACAGTTGTATTTGTAGGACTTTAGAACGAGAGCAGGCCATTCTGCCCAACAAAGCTCATCAGTCCTGTCCACTTTTTTCTTCCAAAAAAACATCAAATCGAGTTTTCAAAGTCCCTGAAGTCTTACTGTCTACCACACTACAGTGGAACCTCGGTTCACAAACGTCTCGGAACACATACAAATCTGTTTACAACCAAAAAAGTTTGCCAAACTTTTGCATCTGTTCATGACCACACACTCGGTATACGAACAAGCCAGTTTCCCTTTCAGTTTGTACGTGTTCAGTCTCTCCCTGTGCATTTCCTGTGCAGCGAGCAAGAGAGAAAGAGCGAGAGAGCGTGACACACACACACGAGAGAGAGAGAGACACACACACACAGGCGTGAGAGACACACACACACAGATGTGCGAGAGAGAGACACACACACAGGCGCGCGAGAGAGAGACACACACACAGGCGCGCGAGAGAAAGACACACACACAGGCGCGCGAGAGAGAGAGAGACACACACACAGGCAGCGCGAGAGAGAGAGAGAGAGAGAGACACACACACACAGGCGCGCAAGAGAGAGACACACACACACAAAGGCGCGCGAGACAGAGAGACACACACACACAGGTGCGCGAGAGACACACACACACACACAGGCGCACAAGAGAAAGACACACACACACACACAGGTGCTCAAGACAGAGAGACACACACACACACAGGCAGCGCGAGAGAGAGAGAGAGACACACACAGGCGCGCAAGAGAGAGACACACACACACAGGCGTGCAAGACAGAGAGACACACACACACAGGCGCGCGAGAGAGAGACACACACACACAGGCACGCGAGAGAGACACACACACAGGAGTGCGAGAGAGAGAGAGGGCTGGATACATAAGGTAGAGAAGGCAGTTAAAGAATGCACTGGGCTTGTTTTTGTTTTCAGTTCTGTTTACAGCGATCGGTTCGTAGCATGCATTGTTGCAATGTTACTTTTCTTGGTGGTTTATTAATTTACGGATTTTTTCAAATATTCATTTTTTTCCCTGTGCTTAAAACTCATTAAAAAAAAAGTGTTTTTAGCCAGCGGTTGGTGGCGCTATAGCGCGAACTATTGCAGTGTTAGTTTTCTCTGTTGTTCAAGATTTTCTCAGTGTTATTCAATGTTTTTACATTTAGTTTACTATTATGCTGTGCATTCTATGGTTTAATTAACTATATTTGTGCTTAAAAACTTAAAAAATATATATGTTTATATACAGTTCGTACGGTCTGGAATGGATTAATTGTATTTACATACAATCCTATGGGGGGAAATTACATTCGGTTTACGACCAAATCGGGTTACGACCAGAGTTTTGGAACGAATTATGGTCGTGAACTGAGGTTCCAATGTATTTGATAGCTTATTCCAAGTGTCTGTCTTTCTTTGTGTAAAGAAAAACTTCCTAATGTTTGTGCGAAATTTACCCTTAACAAGTTTCGAACTGTGTCCACATGTTCTTGATGAACTCATTTTAAAATAACAGTCTCGATCCATTGTACTAATTTCCTTCATAATTTTAAACACTTCAATCATATCACCGCTTAATCTTCTTTTGCTTAAACTGTAAAGGCTCAGCTCTTTTAATCTTCCCTCATAACTCATCCCCTGTAGCCCTGCACTCAGCCTAGTCGCTCTTCTCTGGACCATTTCTAGTGCTGCTATGTCCTTTTTGTAGCCTGGAGATCAAAACTGCACCCAGTACTCCAGATGAGGCCTCACCAGTGTGTTATAAAGCTTCAGCAGAACCTCCTGTGACTTGTATTGCACACATCAAGGCGCTATATAGCCTGACATTCTGCTTTCCTTCTTAATGGTTACTGAACACTGGCGGGAAGTTGATAGCTTAGAGTCCACTATGACTCCTAAATCCATCTCGTAAGGTGTACTCTTGATTTTCCGACTGCCCATTGTGTATTCAAACCTAACATTTTTACTTCCTATGTGTAATTCTTTACATTTTCTGACATTAAATTTCATCTGCCACAAATCTGCCGAAGCCTGTATGCTATCCAAGTCATTCTGTAATGATATAACGGATTCCAAATTATCTGCTAATCCACCTATCTTGGTATCATCTGCAAATTTAACCAGCTGGTTACTTATATTCTTATCTAAACCATTTATATATATTAAAAATAGCAGCAGCCCTCGCACTGACCACTGACTGACTCTCGTAAAAAGTAATTGGGCTATACACAGTTAGAGCAGAATGTCCCTTGATGTGCAGTCTAACAGGCTTATACTGTATGTTGCACACCATAGTATACTATCATATTTCTCACCAAAAGGTATCCCACTTCTCGCACCTGCTCCTTCTCTAGCCACTCCTTTATTTTCTATAGACTGCTCTTTTTCCCTCCCATCAGTGTCTGTTGCTGGGCAATACTAATTATACTGCAGTCACATGATGGGAGGTGCGAAGGATATTAAGTGCTGTGTACTAACACTACTTTGATTTGTGCCTATTTACAGAAGTCCCTATTGAAATGTCATTAGTGTTTGATAGTTTAGTGCTGTTTGACCATTTTGCATTTTTGTCTTGTGCCTTTTTCATTAGTGTTAGTTTTCCTCTTATTGCCTGTGTATTTGTTACCACCTGCTCACGATGGCTATCCTGAAAGCCTAGCCCACTCTGCACTCAAAATCTCAAACTAATTTGATGGGTGATCACCTTGCTCATCATTTTCCTAGCATGGCTTCCTCACCATGGGGAACTGCACAGTTTGGGGTCACGTTGCTGACAAAGACATCAGGTAAACACAAATGTTGTTTGATTATTCAATGCCAGGATTCAAAGTGTAAGAATTAAAACAAGAAAGAGGACTTTATTCACACAAACCACTTCATTCAAGAATACCACTTATATTTTTCTTGCCCACCCAATGGGTGACTAGAAGGTATGCTAGTCCAGCTCACAGAACTCCTATGTATTCACCTCAAGTCAGATTTGAATTGTAGATGGCGAGACTGTGGAAACAACTTCTTCCACAAAATAATTATCTATCAGCATAGTCTTGCTCTTTGAACAATTTTAGAGTTTAAATTAACTTCCAAAGAAACTTAACCATACAAATTAAATCTTACCTTAAAAAATACAAGGTTTAGAAGGAATTCCAGTTTCTATTCCACCACAGTCACAGCACACATGTGGTTTAACTTGTGTTATAAATGATATTCTCCTCCGGTTCAGGAAAGCCACCATAATAGTGCTTTAAAGACTTAAGTACTACTTTGATATCATTGGTGACATCATGCTATTGCATAGTCTTCTGAAATGAGTTATCCTATAAGGCATTCATTTTTTTCCCCACATACAAACAGGTCTTTTTCTTTAGTGATTGCATTTAAATATGGTGTCCCTCAGGATTGACAAAAGGATAAACTCTGTTTTCCCTATTAAGTGTAGCACATATCACTGGAAATCACATTATTAACTTTTACCCACACACTGATGAAACTAAGCTGTTTTCCTCATTTAAACAAATAATACTTGCTTATTTATATTTTTTTTTGTTTTTTGATTTGATATATTTTATTAACACCCGAGTCGGAATTGTCTTGTTGCATGACTAGTAGTTAACTGCTTTATTCATATAAAACAATAGATGTCACTCTGAATATTAAGAGAATACTGAAAACACTTTACTCAAACTTGATTTTTACTTTCGCTAAATGTAACCAGAACTTGAATGCTGTCTTTGACATGAAAATAACTCTCAATTGTTACATTATTGTGCTTTCTAAAAACTGTTTTTTTCCAGGTTAGAAATATTGCAGACCATTTCTTAAAGGGTACTAAAATCATCGGGTAGAAGGGTCCTTTCATCTGATTGGCTGGCTCAGCACTGACTCAGCTATAGAATGGCCAATAGGGAATAGGCAGCTGGTTGGCCGATGTCTCCAGGACTCGGACTGTGTCTGGCTTTTATACAATCTGTCCGTAACTCGACAATCAGCGGATGACAGATATTGTTGTTTATTACTTTCATTTATTAGTTTCTGCTTTGTTTTTGATGTATTTTAACAAATCTGTATCCTCACATGTGACAGTTCTGTATTTAGTAAGTGGTATAATCTGTTCCTCAAATTTTATTTAACCTCAGAGTTGTTCCGTCGCTCTGCACTTGCTGAGGAGTGCTATGCGGGAATAAAGTAGTTTGTATTGTTGTATTGTATTTCTGAGGTGGCCATGGCAGATTAGCCATCTAGCTCTGTAAACAGGGCTACTTGTGTTCTTCTTTGTGTGTTGTATTTACCCCAACACCCATTGCATGCCCAGCCTACTTGGAAGAGGGTTTCTCTCTCTTTCTGAATTGCCCTTTCCAATATTGTTTCCATTTTTTTATTCCTCACAAGGCTTTTTTGCAAGATTTTGCTTGTCTTCTGGCTGGCGGTCAAAAACACGGCCTGTTAAAGCCCATTGAGGCATTCCTTGTGCGATTTTGGGCTATACAAAGAAGAAATTGTTGTTGTTGTGTTCTAAAGTTAAGCGTTTTCTATAAACTTTTAAAAATATCATGCCTGCACTGGCATTTTACAATGGAGGCACGAAGCACCAACAGAAAATCGAAGCCAAATGCTTACCAAATACATCCTCTCTGAGTTTCGATAAAGCAAAAACATGACTTGCATAGTATCCAAAGCATGTTCGTGACAACAAAAGGGGTTTGGAAATACAGTACACTCTCGAAATTCACGGAGGTTACATTCCTAGAGCGCCCGCGAATTGCGAAAAACCACCAATTATGGATGTGGTTAAAAAATGCCTATTTTTATAGTTTAAACCGTAAATATGCCCACAAAACACTTTAATTTAATTTCAACCTCAGCTTAATACATTACCTAAAAAAAAGAATATAAAGGTAAACCCGTTTACTGTACAGTACTGTACTGATATGTCACCCGCAGTGCTAGAATGTAAAATACCGATGTTAGTGCTTACATACTGTAATTCATGCAAGCGCATTTTCATTGCCAGAAGCCTTAGAAGGTACAGGGTGTTTCGGTGGCATCTTGGGGCTTTCACCCTTAAACTGCCACATACTTGGGGGTTAATGCATTCCTGGAAGCCAAATACTTTTTTGCTGCACTTTAAGTAAACGTCATAATTCACAAAGAAAAAGTGAAATTTTAATGGACACATTTTTTTTTCATGCAAAGTGCATCATAATTACTGCAACACTGATCATTTTACACACTGCTAATGAACTGTAAAAGCTATTTAAAAAACTACTGGAAAAATATGTGCAAGGTGCAACTGACGCCATTGATGAAATTCAGTAAATCACTGAGCCAACTGCGCTTGAACTGGCAGCATGGAAGCACACAGAGGTAAATTCTGACGCTGCCAGGCTAGTCTAGTGCAGCGGCTCAATCCCAGAGACAGTGAGGCTGCAGTGCTGCAGGGGCCAGCAGTGTTCATGAGCTGGCTGCTCAACGAATGTATGGCACTGACTGATCAGCTCCAGCGTGCTGGTAAATTGTACTTGGAACCAACAATAGCCGGTTGCGGCGTTCAATGAATGTAAGTCGCCGAATATACTCGGCTCCTACGTGCTGGCAAATGGCACTGGGAAACGACTATAGCCGGTCAAGGCGGTTTAAGGATTAAGAAGAACAAAATGGAAAACACGAGAACACTCGGCTGAAGATGCGTCACAGGGCAGCAGTCAATCAGCAGCAAGGAGAAATGAATAACATTGTAGCGGTCCGGTGCCACTGAGATTCACAACGTTGAGAAGACGGTGATTTATTTATTTTTATGGTGGAGATTCCAGGGACGCACCCAGCCTTGACCCAACCCGCATGCACTCACAAACAGAGACAAAAACAAAGCAAACCAGTAATCAAACAGCAAATAAAGAATGTAATGAAAACAAATGAAAACAACGATACCACCCCTGTTCCCCTTACGGCGATTATACATTAAATACAACAAAGCACCAACAAAACACACACAGTATAGTCCATGAAAAACTGCAATGGATGAAATGTAATGATGAGGATAGATAGTCCACAGATCCGCATGTTGAATGGGAATGTTAAGATAGTCCTACCGGTAGTTCCTTAAATGGTGACGATGGGTGGACGGGTTCAGGAGCGCTCTTTTCTTCACAGGATAGCAATGAATCCACTTACAGGCCTCATGTACACAGACAGACGGCAGACAATCCAGACCCCAACCATGAAACGATCCAGGACACAACGAACAAGTACAGGTAACCCACTAGATGGCAGGCAGAGAGACAGGAACTTGAAACACAAATTACAAAAACTTTTTTTTTTTTTGGTCACCAGCCCCCTTTTTAAAAGCCGTGCTGACATCCTTTGACCCCAACAGCCCCTGCACCCTCAGCAGAAGACCAATCGGAGCCACTGCAGGGACTGCTGGGAGTTACAGTTTCAAATTCTAGTAGAGTACGCTCTCGGATTGGCTACTTTCACCATCCCAAGCCGCGTTTTCCTCTACGGTTGCTTCCTGTTCTCTCTACAGTGCAGTATTGCCACGAAAAATTCCATACAAAATTGCAGAGGATATTTGCAGTTTCCGCTGACAATTATTCTAAGGAAAAATCCGCGAACGACCGAGGCCGCGAACCCTGAACCGCGCCTTCGCAGGGGTCTACTGTAATCAATTTACGTAACAGGTACTTTCTCAAGGGAAGGATATATTTCCACATAAATATGGAAGTAAATCAAAGCAAAACCAACCACAGGGCACAAACAATTTACTGTGATTTTGTCTTTCAAGAGAAAACCATGCACCAGCGGGTAAAGGCTGTTGCAGAAGAAGATAAACGCTGAGGTAGTGTGCACAGCTAGTCTTCATTTAAAATGGCTGAGTCAAATAATATTGGTGTTCTTTGTTCAAAAATAACATGTATAAGCTATTTTACATTGTGTGTGTAATCAAAAGGCACAAATCAATACTCCACAAATGCCTTGGCTTGACAAATGGATGCAGTTAGTACGTTTTTAAGCTTTTATTTTCTGATCGTGCTTCATGCCCCATTGCCACCATTGAAAAGTGCTAGTGCGAGGAAGATATTTTTTTAGATTTATAGAAAATGCTTAACTTTAGAACATAATTGTACATGGCTAATCCATGTATGCCATGTTTCTGAAGAAATAAATTCAAGCTGAAAAATACCAAAGTTAAGCTGCAGGGCTTCATAAAGTCAATTAACTAATTTGTCTCAAGTATTGTAGTGTCCTAAGGCTACTCTGACAGCACCTGGTATAAGGTGGGACAAATCCTACATGCAATGCTCGTCTACAACAAATTGCAATATAAGTTTGCTGTGCACCTAAGCCTATTCTGGCAGTGTCAGATATTTGCAGTAAGCAACACTCGATGAGACACCAGTCCACTGCTGGAAACACCAACAAACCAACACACATCTTTGTGATATGGAAGAAACAAGATTCACAGGAAAACCATGCCAATTTTGTGCAGGCAGTGTCCTGACTGGGATTAGAACTCAGGTCTCTAGTAATATGAAGCTACAGGACTAATCACCACATTTATAGGTAAGTTATTTTTAAGTTTCGTACTCAGTCATGTTTTTACTGTTAGTTCTGCAGTGGAATTGTGCCACCATGTCTCAAGATAGGGAAGTGATGAGTCAGCTCCTGCCTACAATAGCATTAACTGCAAATGAAAAAAAACATCATGCAAAATCTACAGAAAGGGAGACCACTCTGGGCTTGTGCCAAACTATTTTATCGATTTTGTTTAATGTTACAAAGGGCAATCCTTACAGCAGCAACATCTGCTAATATAACTGACATCCACTACACTGCACAGCTACAAATCCAAAGGTATAAAGGTAACTGAGAGGCCCTGGAGGGGGAAAAAAAGGTGGCATGGGTCTCCAAACTTTATAAGGAGAAATCGGAAATCTTAGTGATTGGCAAAAATGGATATAATGAGGGTATTAGAAATAAACTTGATCCATTAGGCTTAAAAGTCAAGACAAAGATAAAGAATTTAGGGGTAATTATTGACTCTGACCTAAATTTTAAATCACATATTAATCAAATTACTAGGACAGCATTTTTTCACTTTAGAAATACAACAAAAGTTAGATCTCTTATGACTTTGCAAGATGCTGAAAAATTAGTTCACGGTTCCGTTTTTAGTCAGCTAGATTACTGTAACACACTCCTCTCAGGACCACCCAAAAAATACATCAATTGGTTACAACAAGTGCAGAATGCAGCTGCCAGAATCTTAACTAGGAAAAGAAAATCTGAGCACATCACACCAGTCTTAGCGTCACTACACTGGTTACCTGTGCCATTTAGAATTGACTTTAAAATAGTGCTTATGGTGTACAAAGCCTTAAATAATCTGCTCCATCTTATATTTCAGAATGTCTTTCACCTTACACTCCAAATTGTAACCTCAGATCTTCAAATGAGGGTCTGCTTAGAATTCCAAGAGCTAAACTTAAAAGAAGTGGTGAGGCGGCCTTCTGCTGTTATGTACCAAAAATCTGGAATAGTTTACCGATAGAAATTCGCCAGGCTAATATGGTGGAGGAATTTTTAAAAACTGCTAAAAATACATTATTGTAACATGGTTTTCTTATAGTTTCATTTTATTGTAACCCTGATAATCTGTATATGCATTGAATTATCATTTTTTTTATCATGGCTCCACAATCTGTACTAACCCCTACTTTCTCTGCTGTTATTTTTCTGGTTTTCTGTGGTGGTGATCTGCGCCCCCATCACCACCTGATAAGGGCACCATACAGTTCCTCCATTGATGGATTGAAGGCTAGAGGTCCACAGGACCATTGTCATCTAATTCTTCCATGTGAAGCCTGAAAACCATGAGGACTGATTGAGATCATTTATGTTAGGTAGAATGCCTAGTGGGGGGGCTGGGTGGTCTCGTGGCCTTGGAACCCCTGCAGATTTTGTTATTTTCTCCATCTGTCTGGAGTTTTTCTTTTGTTTTTTATGTCTTTCCTGGCCATCAGACCTTCCTTTATTCTTTGTTAATTAGTATTGCCTAATTTTATTTTTGTATTTTTGCATTTTTTTTCTTTCTTCATCATGTAAAGTACTTTGAGCTACATAATTTGTATGAAAATGTGCTATAGAAATAAATGTTGTTGTTGTTGACCCTCCATGGACATCATATTCGCACTCTTCAGGTGCAGCAGGTAAATTATCCACCTGTAACTGTTCTGTTGAGGAGAACAATATCATTTAGGATATGGCCTTCAGACAGAACATGTTTAAAACCACAATAGGATTTCCCTTTTGGTCTTCTTGTATCTCTGTGTTGCTTCATTTGTCACAAAGCTGATATACAGGCTCCGAACCTCAGTGACACACAAAACTGAGACTGTTGTGGAATCGCCCATCAACCTAACACCAACACATTTTAAAAGACTAAATAACAGTATCTCATTAAAAAGACAGATATTTAGAAACTCCTGTTATAGAGGTCTCCAAACCTAGTAACAGCCATCTCCCTATAGGTGTGGATGCTTTAAGTGAAGTTAATTCTGCCCTTGAGTTAAAACTCATTTTTTTCATTTCTATCAGTTTCTTTACCTTAAACGGGATAAGAGAGTTGAAAAACAAATGCTGATACTAATATAATCAGTTGTGTCCACTATTGGGAAATGCTGATGCACACTGCAAGGAAGTCACAGACTATGTAGCCCTCTAGTGGCAAAAAGATGGCACTTTTTAAATCAAAATATTTCTGGTTCAGTACTATAGATCTGGTGCTGTACGAGTCGCCTTATCTTTCAGTGCTCAAGCTTTGGAAATCAGGAATCAGTTACCGAGTACATATAGAAAGTACTCGGACCCCTTCATTTTTTTTCACATTTTGTTAGGTTGCAGACTTGTACTAAAATCATTTCATCTCTGTAGCATTGCACGCCTGCGACACCCCTCACACAAAATAGCACCTCCATCCTTACTCATGCATTGGTCACTTCCCGCATTGATTACTATAATTCTGTTCTCTTTGGTCTCCCACATAAGCTTGTTCAGAATTCAGCTGCCCATATTATAACTCAGACCTCTTCTGTGAAATGTATTACTCCATCTCTTAAACAGCTTCATTAGCTTCCTGTAAAATTTCACATTGATTTTAAAATTATAATATAATAATATAATTCTTCTACTTACCCTCAAAGCCCACTATAATCTTAGCTCCATTATACCTCTCTGACCTTATACAGCTTATACACCTAACCACACTCCTAGGTCCTCTACTTCTGGTCTTCTTATCACCCCCACTACACCGATACAGACTGAGGGGATCGTTCCTCTCCCACACTATGCGACTCTTCAATACCACCCGGGAGGGTAAACGTTCACAATATTCAAAGTTATTGTCTGTCTGTATACCTGCATTGTTATCACTCTTCAATTTAATATTTTCTTTATTAGTATGCTGCTGCTGGAGTATGTGAATTTCCCCTTGGGATTAATAAAGTATCTATCTATCTATCTATCTATCTATCTATCTATCTATCTATCTATCTATCTATCTATCTATCTATCTATCTATCTATCTACCTGATCATCATGGGCCCCAGGGCATTTTAGTCGTAGTGCTCCTCATCTCTGGAACTCACTACCACAAAACAATTGGGACACAGATTCCCTACCTATTTTCAAATCTCGTCTTAAGACTTATCTATTTAGATTAGCTTACACTATATGACCTTAGGCTGTATTATTATTGCTGTATTTTCAGATCCATAGATATAGATATACAGTATATATATGTGTATGTGTACATTCATGTCTTTGTTGGTTTTATGATTTTATTATCTGTACTGTGTCCTTGAGATTTTAGAAAGGTGCCTTGAAATAAAATGTGTTATTATTATTATTATTATACATGGCACAATATCTCTCTATTATATAAAAAAATCCTTTGACACGACGAGACTTTTTGTAGATGAGACTTTTTGGAAGAGAGATTTTTTCAAGTCCCATGAGAAGAGACTTTTGCCTTGACATTTTTTCAAGTCATGCCCTCCTCTCAAACATTTTTAAACAAGACCTCAACTCTCATTTGTGTGGATGCTTTTGTCAGACACACTTCCTGTACTCTTAGCTCTTATACATTTTAACGTTTTCCTCACTTTTAAGTTCCCAATTAAAGAAGATGTATTATGTCCAAATCTTGTTGAAGAATTTCACCACGAAAGGTTATCAACATAAAAAAAATGAGTACATGCGCAATCCTAGCACCGAGAAACGAGGAAGTCAAACGAATTAATGCCAAAAATTAATCTGCCCATAAATGTCGAACGGTTACATGACAAATTGGTTAAATGTGTATCAGTAGACTACGCTGAAACAGTTGGTGGTGATCGTGCGGAAGATGAAAACAACAACTTACAATATCCCAAAGAGTATCTACAACCGTTAACAACGTCCGGTCTTACATGAATTACTGTAGAAAGAAGGATGTATCCAAGAAAGGTAATGTACTACATCTTCTGTGTATAACATTTGACAACAAAGGAGGTCTTGATATGCCATTTGTATTAAAATGTTAACAGTTTCTGGTTAGAATAGCTTTTGCAAAGAAAATTAACACATCTCACAGCCAAACTTTCGAAAAAGTCATTTTATTTAATAGAGAGAAAGAAACGAAATTCAGTCACGGGAAGTTATATGTTGTGTTGATGCATATGTAACAATTCCCATGAAAATAAAAATTTGTTTAAATTGAACATCCGCATACCCATACACGAGCAGCAGAAAAGCAAAGAGGCTAGCGCGTAGCGCAGGTCGGGGGTTGGCAGGCAAAGCCCCCTAGTACATAAAAGATTCAAGGAATCTGGTTGAATCTCACTGCATAAAGGGAAGCCTAAAAACCACTTGAGAATGTGCATAATCTCTGATCCCTCATGCGTAACTGTCTTAAAAACCATCATGCATCTGTAATAATTACCATGACAAGGACTTGGGATTACTTGAGTAAACCTTTGTCAGTCAGCAGCATTCATCACTGCATCCACAGAAGTTAAGGTTTTACAATGCAAAGCAGAACCCATACATCAACACTTTCCAAAAGTGCCGCCGACTTCTCGGGGCTCCGTCTCATCTGAGATGGTAAGCAGCACTATGGAATCATGTGTTGAGGTCTGACGAGTCAACATTTCAGCTTTTGGAAAAAACAGCCGTAGTGTTCTCTTAGCCAAACAGGAAAAGGACCATCCAAGCTATTATTAGCAACAGGTCCAAAATCCAGCGGCATCTGTCATGGTATGGGGAGAGTGTCAGTGCCCATGGCATGGGTAACTTAAAAGTCTGTGGGGCCACCAATAATGCAGAAAGATACAGCATGTACAAATTTTAGAGTAAAAGGTGCTGTCTTTCAAAAGATGTCCGTGTATTTTCCTGTAGGACAATGGCAAGCCACACTGCGGCAGAAGGAGAGAGTGCGGGTATGAGATTGGCCTGCTTGTATTCCTGACCTGTGTGGTGCATTATGAAGCACAAAATATGGTAATGACAGCCTTGTAAAATTGTGCAACTGAAGACCTGAATAATAACTGAATGGGGGAAGTTCCAATTGCTAACCAACTTGTGTCTTCAGTGCCCAAACGCTAACGGTTATTAAAACAAATGGAAATGTGAGAAAGTGGTAAGCACTCGACTGTGACAACTTTTTGAGTATGTTGCAGTCACCAGATTGAACATGACTGTATATTTCAAATGATATAATTAAATTCAGGAGATAAAACATCAAATAAGGTGTTGTAGCATTTTCAACATAGTTCAGGATTATAATTGACATATTACTCCCTTTTGTTTTTATTAGCATTTTCCACACCATCTCAGCTGTTTTGGAATTGGGACTATATAAAGAATCCTCTAAAAATCAAATAAAAGAAAAACAAACTTTGACAGTACCTTGAACCTGATGAACTTCTTTTTCCAGGAATGCACCCCAGAAAGGTAGACTTGCCGGAGGGCTTCATGACTGAGACGAAGATCAATACCATCTGGGGTCACAGTAAACTGAAAGGCCACCGCTTGATGAGCTTCAGCCATGGTTGACTCTCAAACTGTCCTGCAACACACAATGTTCAGATGTGAAAGCATGACCTGGAACAAAACGTTGACTTACTGATGACTCTGTTGTGGGTTTAAGATAAGCCTTTTCAATTGGCATCAGTTCAGAACAAGAGAGTAATAATACCCACCCACAACCTCAGACCCACATTACTATCAGATCAAGTTCTTTCGGTCATTACTATCTAATATAACCAGAAAAGATTAGAGGATGCATAGTGTCCTACAAAAATCACAGCACAGCCTGAACAGCTTGATCTGTATCCGGTTTTCAATAAAGGCATGAATAAGCAGTTTTTACAAATTTACATTGCAACAAATTACACTTTAGTTGCACTGTTTATGAATATCTATTTCTGTGCTGGACAGCATGGTGGTGCAGTGGTTAGCACTACTCCCTTATAGGTCTACTTGACCTCACATCCTATAGCATGCCATAAATTCTTCTAGTCATCTCTGACACACACACACACACACACACACACATCTGCCTCATGAAGTCTGTTTCTGGTCTGTCAGACTGGCGTTAGATGGCCTTTTCTTGACCACAGTGAGGATTCTTCTGTCATCAGCAGTGGAGGTCATCCTTGGCCTAGCAGTCCCTTTGTGATTTCTGAGCTCACCAGTGCGTTCTTTCTTCTTCATGATATTCCAGTCAGTTGATTTAGGTCATCCTAAGGATTTATCGATGTCTAAAATGGATTTATTCTTATTTTTCAGCTTCAAAATGGCTTCTTTGACTTTCATTGGCACAACTCTTGTCCTCATGTTGAACAATGGCAATGGTAGAAGCAAGCCGAGGTACCTTATGAAGCAATGAAACCCACCAAAGGAATCACAAACACCTGTGACGCCAAACATGATGGTGTCCTGAAATGGACATGGGAGACCATGTAAAAAAAGTGTCATTTCTACATAGTGTGACCAAAGGTGTGCAAGTACTCTTAAAATAAAGTCTGTAATATGCACTGAATTGTTTAATTTGTAATTTTAAACTGTGGAGCAGAGGGATAAATCATGGAGGGCACTACCTTTATATATAACTAGTCATTTAGCCCGTTACAATAACGGGTGCTAGAACAGTAGTACATAAGCATTAGTAGGAACAGTTTATATTAAATGGGCAAGGGACTTTGAACTCATTCTTTTTGTTGGTCGTATTTTTCTTTCTTTCAGCCTTTCTTTTGTTGATGTTTACTTGCTGAGCTGACCGTTCTTCGTGGGCTGCCGCCGTGTATTGTGTGTCTTTAATTTTCTGTGACAGTAATACTGTCTTGTACGGCTCTATTCAATAAGGGCGCGCACAAAAAGGCGAGCTTCAAAAGGGCGACCTCAATTGAGCGCGGCGAATAAAGGCGTTCGTAGATAATTTAGTTCAAATGGCTCTGGAATATGTGAAAAGCAACAAAGGTGCAGATCTTTATTTACGCGCGCCTTTATTCGCTGCGCCCATTTGAGGTCGCCCTTTTGAGGCTCGCCTTTTTGTGCGCGCCCTTATTGAAGGATACCGTCTTGTACATCCGCTGGCTTGTACGTCCGTAATATACCTTTAATTTTCTCTGGCGGTAATACAGGCGTGCGCGTCGGTAATATGCCTTTAATCTTCTCTGACAATAATACTGGCTTGTATGTGGCTGTAATATGCGTCACTGTATTGTGTACCTTTAATTTCCTCTCGCAGTAATACTGGTTTGTATTTCCGTAAAACGCCTCTAACTTTCTCTGACAGTAATATCGCACGTCGCACCGTGCCCCACGCATGCACACTTCATCAGAAGACACCCACACATGGACACCTGGACGCACATAGGGATTTTATATATATATATAGATATGCTACCGTGGCTGTCCATTTGTCTGTCTAGGATTTTAAATCGCCTGTAGCTCGCAAACCGTTTAACCTATTGACCTGAAATTTGGTACACATATACTACATGATGTCTACTATCTGCTTTGCTGGTGATGATTGACCTCCAAGGTTATTCCTCTTTTTATTTTTATTTTATTTTATTGTAGAATCAACTCTCGGCAGTGGCCAGCAGGGTGGCTGTGTGACACATGCATACGGGCGCCGTTCTCATCCTTATCACCTTCGCCGTTACTTCCCCTACCTTTTCATATCATAAATCATTCTTGAGGCAGATTGAAGACTTAAGTGCCAGCTTAAGTGAAACATTAAAGAAAACGTACTAAGTGATTACCACACAAACACTGACTTAATCAGTTTTAGCACGAAAAGATGCTAACGAAAGAAGAGAAGAAGCGGGCCGCTAGGGTGGAGAACAGAACAGCTGCTCAGGAAGCAGCAAGCGCATCAACCTCTGAGCAAACAAATGCTAAATGTACAGAGAAAGAGGAGGAAAACTAGGAATGGTCATGTCAAGTGTATTCACTGCATGTTATTGTGCAGTGCGCCGTTACTAGTTTTTACATAATTTGAAAGCACTATTTCTAATGAATGCAGCCAATTTGCCAGTGCTGCAAAAAGACACCTAAGTGAGAAAATTGGTCCAAAATGTAGTATTACAGGTAACCCAAAGAAATATATTGACTCTTTTCCAGAGTATGCTGCAATGTAACTGTTGTGATACAATACTAGATACAAAATGGATAAATGTTTGATGGTATTCCAAAAGTTCCATCCCATTCCTACAAGGTAAGTAATACAGATGTGTCAAGGCAAGGCTGTAATACACACTACTTACGATGTCCAAGAGTGGCGGCATATTGCATGTTGATTATCAAATGAAAGTCAGAATTTAATATCAATATTAAAACTATAAACACTTGACAGTAGAGTTTTACCTAGACAGTCACACAATATATACTGTATGAAAAACTCTAGACCCATAATAAAAGCAGAGTAGCAGTAGGAACAAAGGAATGTCAGGACCACTTTGTGAGAGTCTTGAAAGCGACTATCCACCCAGATTTACTGAAGGATAGATAGATAGATAGATAGATAGATAGATAGATAGATAGATAGATAGATAGATAGATAGATAGATAGATAGATAGATAGATAGATTCCTAGTTTCTTCATCATCGCCCTCTGCCAAACACACACTTGACCAATAATTTTGGCTGCATGTTTAGTAACCTGTTGGAGCTTTTTAAAAATTTTGACCACAACATCAGGTAATGAAACTGAAAGTGATGATGCAGCAGTAAAAGGACAACAAAAGATTCCTGTCACCATTTATGAAGGAGATATAAGCACTGATATTATTTAGAACATATTTTTTTCCATTAATATTCCACAGCATCAAGTTCCTGGTGTGCAAATTATGGATGACCGTTTTTGATACCTTAACACCTCCTTCCTAGTGATGAAAGTCAAGTTGTGCCTGTACTGTATTTTTTTTTTCAGGAAACTGAAAACTACTAACCTGTCTCAGCAATTTTAATAGCTGCTCAATTGAGAGCTTACTAACAAATTATGTAACAGCATGGTTCAGCAGTTGCTCCATGTGTGATCAAAAAGGAGGTGGTAGAAAAGCTGCCCAATGCACCACTAATGTTCAGCTACCACCCATACAAGCTGTTTGTGGAGATTCTTTAACAACACCCAGGATATCACCCATCCCAACCACGGACTGTTCTCCCTAATGCCATCACAGAGATGTTATGGGAGCATATAGGCCTCAGCGTCAAGGTCCTGGAACAGCTTCTTCCCCAGAGGTGTCATCATGTTGAACGCTGCTTCACTCCATAAATAGATGTTCACTTTTAACATTTTGCAGCATTACGGTACTTCCTGACAGCTCACAGTACTTCTTTCATTGTGTCTGTTCTGGTGCTTTTATGAGCAATGATAATAAATTCTGAACTATTTATATTCAGTCATTATTGTGCTTTTATGTGCAATGATAATAAATTCTGAACTATTTATATTCAGTCATTATTGCTACCTCCTCCCCCAGAACAATGCAGATTGAATATACAGATTTCTGCCTCATAAAGTCAAATATCATTTCTTTAGCCTTGTTAACATTCACAGAAAAGAGCTTATTATTGCAGCCAACAGTCCACTTGATTTAAGTAACGGCATTGACCCTCTTCAGGCATGTGTCCTACAACCATAGTATCATCAGTAAACTTGACAACAAAACTATGGTCACTGTTCTGTCACCAGTCACTTGTATAAAGTGCAAATAGTAAAGCCCAAGTCATATTACATGACCTTTCCAGTGATTTTCAGTCACAGATTTCATTCTCATAACCTTAGGGAGTTAGAGGCAGTTACAATGTGCCTCCCTTTACTCTCAGTCATGTAATCTGACATCCCCAATCCGCAACTTGCCTCGATAAAATCAGACAGGTTTGTTTTTTTTCTTAAGTCATAGGGGCAGGATTTTGTGAGTGCTGACAACCAAAAGTGCTCACCAAGACATATCATGCATTTAATGCAGCTACAAGAAATAAGGAATATGGGTGTTTGGACCTGACGAACATAAGACTCATTAGAACGTTAGAACAACCTAGACGAGAACAGGCCATTAAGCCCAACAAAGCCCACCACTTCTATCCACTGAATTCTTCTAAAATAACATTAAGTCGAGTTTTGAAAGTCCCTAAAGTCCTACTGTTTACCACACTACTTGTCACTTATTACATGTGTCTGTGGTTCTCTGTGTGAAGAAAAACTTCCTAATGTTTGTGTGCAATTTACTGAGTTTCCAAAGTGTCCCCGAGTTCTTAATGAACTCATTTTAAAGTCACAGTCTGGAGCCACTGGACTAATTCCCTTCATAATTTTAAACACTTCAGTCAGGTCTCTTCTTAATCTTCTTCTCCTTAAACTGTAAAGGCTCAACTCTTTTAATCTTTCCTCCTAACTCATCCCCTGTAGCCCTGGACTCAGCCTAGTTGCTCTTCTCTGGACCTTTTCTTGTGCTGATGTGTCCTTTTTGTAGCCTGGAGACCAAAACTGCACCCAATACTCCAGATGAGGCCTCACCAGTGTGTTATAAAGCTTGAGCAGAACCTCCTGTGATTTGTACTCCACACATCAAGGTGCTATATAACCTCAAATTCTGTTAGCCTTCTTAATAGCTTCTGAACACTGGCAGTTGATAGTGCTGAGTCCACTACGACTCCTAAATTCTTCTACTTTCGATTTTCAGACCTCCCATTGTATATTGAAACCTAACATTTTTACTTCCTACATGTAATAACTTCATATCTGTTTACATTAAATTTCATCTGCCACAAATCTGCCCAAGTCTGTATGCTGCCCAAGTCCCTCTGTAAAGATTTAACGGATCTGAGATTATCTGCTAATCCATTTAGTGTGATATCATCTGCAAATTTATCTAACTTGTTACTTATGTTCCCATCCAGATCATATAAATCATATATATATATTGTAAGGTTTCTAAACTCTTTTGGCACCTACCCCCCACCGGGACGACTCACCAAAGAACGTCCTGAAGTGCGATTGCCACATCTATGGAAGAGAGCCTATCAGTTGCTGGGGCAACCACAGACTCTGAGCACTGTAGCAGCTCTCTGTGAACACAAATCTAAGTCGATCACAGTCACGCTGTGCAACAGTGTTACTTGGCCACTAACCTGGCCACGACCCTGACTGAGTGCTGTGTCTGTGTATAGCAGAGTGGTAGATCCCGCTACCATAAATAACCCTGCTGATTCTGTTTCAAGCTGAATAAACTCTGGATTTCCTAAAGTACTGAAACTCAGCCTTGTGTTTTGGGGTGCAAGACAGGGACTCACACATCACAATATAAAACAGAAAAAATAGAAAATAGGCAGAGATGGTGGCTGAACTGTAAAGCCTTGGCACAGGCACCGGGTCTGTCAGACAGTGTCTTGCTTCACAGGGTTCTTCTCCTGGCTTGGGTTCCAAGTCTAGTTTCATGTCTTTCTTTGTGCCACTTCTTTATGTTAAAGCTGCTTTTGTCGATTATGTGCATTGTTCTTGTGATTTTGTCTTTAGGCTACCTGTGTTACGTACGTCCCATGTGTTTTGTGGCTGGTCCTCCCAAGAGGCAGGGCAACCCGCCAATTAGGGCCAGGAACTGCCCTCTACTCTACAAATGCGGAGGGTATTCCACAGTTCTTGGTGGTTCATTTTGAACGTACCAGGGAGTTGGCGCGTTTACTTGGGACTTTTTTATGTGCTTTACGAATTACTAGACTTTTGACCTGTTTGCTCTGTTTTTGACCTTGCGCCCCTGGATTGCCTTTTGTTTTAGGCAACACCATTTCGTCTTTTATGCTCTACGGAGCTTGCTTTTGTTTCAGAGCATTTTTGTGGAAGTGCATTTTTTTTTTTTATTTTATTGGCTCCTTCAGGTTTCAGCCACCTGCAGAAATGCTTGATCTGAGTAGTTTCCATAATAGACAGGATGGGCAGACTTACTATTTAAAGTGCAATTAAATAACACTAGCTCTGCAAAAATGAGAATTAATCTTCCAACCTCCATCTTAAATCCAAAATATCATAAATCCTGAAATACAAAATCATACAAGGTACTCTGGTTCCCTCCCTAATGTTAAAAGATGTGTGTTTCTGTGAATTGGCACCTTTAAATTGGCATGCATACGTGCGCTGTACAGTTGAAGCTGCTATTCCCAATGACCACTCAATTATCACAGCAGTCTCAGGAAACTAATGAATAGATGAATGGATAAGCTAAAAAATGGACATGTCCTAGCTATCATGTTTTGATGGCCTTTTGTAGAGTTGCTTATTGTTTTCTTGGTTTTAACCAAGCTGCAAAAGAATGCAGGCTCCACAACAGAGGCACTAGTATTAAGTGGTTGAAAATTGCATAATCTGTGGATAGATTACTCCATAACCTTCAGGGTGAGCTTAACTCATTGTTCGCACTGACATACTAGAGTATTCAATGTCAACTGTAAAACTTGCAAAACAGCCAAGATACTAATGTGACAAATCCAGTTATATTTGATGGTCATATCTTTAATCGAACCTAAATTGTCCCTAGTGTGTGCTTGGTGTGTGGGTGTGTGTGCCCTGTGGTGGTCTGGCGCCCTGCCCGGAGTTTGTTTCCTGCCTTGCACCCTGTGTTGGCTGGGATTGGCTCCAGCAGACCCCCGTGACCCTGTAGTTAGGATATAGCAGGTTGGATAATAGATGGATGGATCTTTAATCGAACTACAAGTTAATGGAAGTATACATTGTCTCCAGGATAAGAAAGTGCAGTCTACTGATACATAAGAAGCGTTACTTTTTCACTGAATTAAGTTTTTATTCTGAGCATGTCATCTGTTTCCTAGAAAGGGATTAAAGTTAGAAAATCTCTGTCAGTATGGATTAAAGAGAGAGAAAGATTTGTAAAATGATGAATGTCTAAATCTATTCCGGGGGCCGTTTCCCACATACATACTTAATATTTGCTAAGGTGATGAAGTAAAACGTAACAGCATGTTGATCATGTCCAGCCACTTATCCACCTGTGTACATTTCAGAAAATTATTTGCAACCTTTGTCCCCAAATCCTTCAAGAGCACGCACACACTACATATCGTACGTGCAGTAGTCACACAAGCACTCCAGGTTAACCGGTACAAATCTTTGCCACTGGAATTTCAATCACTAAGTGTCTAAAGGTCAGCCTTTTTACGCAAGTGGCCTAACTGACCTTTTTCTCAATTTAAGGTCACCAGTTCCCTTAGCAGCATGCCTTTGAAACTGGAATGAGGTGGACAGTCAGAGTCTTTAGATGAAACAAATAAAGGGGAGGACTTGCAAACACCTTGCTGAGCATTAGAAAACGTTTGTCCAGAGCTACTCTGTGTAAATGTCAATAGCAATGTACTGCTCACTTGAATGTACTTATTTACAAAAATTGTACCAAAAATGCATGTGTTTTGCCAATTGCAAGCATATAACTGGAGGACTTGATGTGTGCAATTTGTGACACAAGTAATATAAGATTTTTTTCATGAATGTTTATGATACAGTCTGCTGTTGTCCAGCGTTGGTCACCATAGACACCTATTAGAGTGGGTATATGAAAGAATCACCCCCTTCAAAAATATTCACATTTTGTTGCATTACTTTGTTACTTTGCTTTATTTTGTTGCTAAAATGAAAATACACAAAAATATTTTTTTCAGTTTTATTCCCTCGATACAACCTATAACCATCCAAGTCAAAGACACAATAGCAACAGTTCACAAAAATAATACAGTATATACTCGCGAATAAGTTCTCCCGCGGATAAGTCAGGACTTGCTTTTACAGTATAATTTCTCGTATTTTATAATGTCAGTCGTATAACTCGAATGCAGAAAAGTCACGCTATTGGTCAAAGAGATTATGATATGCTAACGCCCACCTGTTAGAGTAACAACGGGGCACACTGTCTTATTTTTTTTTCTATGTGGGTGCGGCAATGCGCTGTATCAGCGTGGGCTCCTAACCCCTCTCTCTCTATTTTGTCAACGTGACCACATGGTAAAGCCCAAACTATTCCGAAGCAACGTTTGCACTGATTTGTGTTTTTGTTTCTCACCCCCTCATGCACTTTTATCGTAAGAGCATCCCTTATCTACAATGGAGCGTTCGAACAGAAGAAAATATGAAGCTGGTTTTAAATTAAACGTTGTTGAAGTAGAAAAAGAAATTGGTAACTGTGCTGCTGCAACAAAATACAAGGCGTCTGAGAAACTGATGCGAGATTGGAGGAGGCAAGATGTAAAAAAAAAAATACTAAGTGTCGAATTTTTGAACGGGCGTATAAGTCAGGGTCAATTTTTTCGGGTTTCAAGACCCGACTTATATTTGAGTATATACGGTAATAATAAATAAAAAAACTGATAAAATTTGAATTGATAAATGATCATCACCCCCCCCCCCCCCCCCCCCCCCCCCCCCCAAACCTGTGTCAGTACTTTGTAAAACCACATTTTGTTTTAATTACAGAACTGAGTCTGTTGGGTTCCTTCTGTTCCAACTTTGCACATCTTGACTGAACAATATGTGCTCACTCGTCATTACAGAAATGTTCAAGCCGAGTCAGACTGGACGGTGAACTGCTGGTGGACTGCAAACTTCAAGTCATTTCACAGATTTTCCAAAGGGTTTAAGTCTGGGCTCTGACTAGGCCATGCAAGGACATTCACTTTTAGCCACAGTGTGGTCAACTTTGCTGTATGCTTCGGGTCATTATCATGTTGAAAGGTGAACCTTCTTCCCATCTTCAGCTTTCTGAAAGAGGGCAGCAGTTTTTCTTCAAGTTTTTGACAATATTTTGCCCCAACCATTTTTTCTTCTACCCTGACAAGTGCTTGCTCCAGTTCCTGCTGCAGTGAAACACCCCCACAACAGGATGCTACCTCCTCCATGCTTAACAGTAGGTATGGTGTGTTTTGGATAGTGAGCTGTATTGGCTTTCCGCCAGGTGTACCATTTGGCGTTGAGACCAAATAAATCAATTTGAGTCTTATCTGACCATAACACCTGTCACACACGTGCGAATGGGAGGCAGCTGAAGGGCTCGGATGAGGATAATTCCACGCCAGACCAGGGAGTGGCGAGGTGCACTAATCCTTTCTCTCTTAATACTGCAGACCAGTTACGGGAAATCCCACCTGGCCTTGATGATGCAACTTCCGGTTCCAGTCCCAATGATGTCACTTCCTCTACTATTCCTTAAAGCCACCATCTTTGCCTCATCCAGGCACTTCTGTGTTGGACTCAAACCTGTACACCATTTAATCTAAATTTTGCAGCCAGGAAACAAAATACGGGTGGCTGCCCCAAACCTTTTTATGGCTCCTGTCTATTCATATGATACACCTTTATATACTTGGCCTCTGAGTGATCAAGGTGGCAGAGCTCAAATGAGACTTAATGTGGCATTAGTTGGGACGTGGCGTTTTCTTGCAACTCTCCAGTACAAGCCATATTTGTAGAGCATTTGTGATATTATTGTCACATACACACAATAACTACTCTTTGCCATCTAGTGCTGCAACTGCTTCAAAGTTTCCCACTCACCTATTGGTAGCCACTCTGACCAGTTTCCTTATCACTCTTCCATCCAGTTTGGAGGGACGATCTGATTTAGGGAGGGTCTTAGTAGGACCAAACACTTTCCACTTCTTGATTATGGACTCCTATGGATTGATAAAGCTTTGAAAATATTTTGTATCTATCTCTTTACTTGTGCCTGTCCACAACTTTATCCCTGAGATCTTTTGAAAGTGCGTTGCCATCCACAGCTCATTGTTTACTTTCAGTTGGCTGTTTTTATGCTGAACCAATCATGATTACAGATATGGAGAAAATGATAACCGATTGAGTTTACAGGTATGGGTGAGGGTGATCCTTTATCAGTCTCAGCAATTGTTGTTTTTTATTTATTACTAGCTGTGTAGGCCTGTGCTGTAAAAAGCACAGGATCCTAGAAACTATTGAGGATTCGTTTTCCACAGTTTCACATCGCTTGTGCATTAGCGGCAGGAGGAAAAGTAAAAGGGACACCGTTTTGCCAATGTTAGCGGCAAAAGTGACTTTGTCTTTCTTCTGAGGTTTCGTTTTGCTGACGTGCTGGCTTCACTTGTGTGTTAGCGGCTAAGCGAGTTTTCTGTTTCCTCGGAGTTGAAGCCCTTACCCCGACTCCATCTCTCACTTCCGGGCCAGACAGACACACACACTTCCTTCCACGCATAGACATTTATAGATTATTTTTCGAATTGTTGCTATTATATCTTTGAATTGGATGTTATTGGCTACATCAAATAAATAGAGCTGAAAAAAATAAATTTTGTCTGTGTTTTCATTTTAAGCTATAATGCAGCAAAATGTGAGTATTTTTAATGGGGGTGATGCTTTTCTATACCCACCTACGGCCACGTCCTACTTTGAATATGTAGCCTATTTCACACCTAGTGAGCACGAGCAGTTTTAACAAAATTTTAAAAATAAATTATAGTTAGATTTCTGAGATTTTTTCAGGTGAAGAAGACACATATTTTTTAGGTAAGGTAGCCATTTAAGATAAACAAAGACAAACGTTTTGAGTTACCATGGTGCCAAAGAGTGAGGACGTGTTGTTATGTTTATGTACGTATGTTAGATGTATGGGTGTTGTATGCAAGTAATGCTGCATTCCATTTATTTTGGAAGTCGGAATAACGTCACACCTGAGTTGACCACGTTCCAGTAAAATACTCAAAAAACCAATATGGACACCTCCAGGAAAACCTTTGTTGTGCTTGATTTTTCAGAATACAGACAACAACTCAACAAGCTGATAATAACATAAAACATGGTATTTTGTGCATCCAAACACCATAGCAACATGTCCACAGATAGAAGTTGAAAAGAACTGTGTATATAACTGATTTAATGAGATACAAATACAGTAAACAGTAGTGCTAATAAACAGTATAATATTGCAGCAATATAGGATTTGTGGCTGGGTTTGGTGAGGCTCTCATGACTTTCCAAGTAGGAAATCCAACTTGTGGGGGCATTCCAGTTGAAACTTCCTACTTGGAACTTCCCAGTTCAAATAAAAATATTATTGTACTCTGTACATGAGACAACCAAGGTCTTACTGTATATACATAGAAACATATTATTGCAAAGCAGTAGTAATTATTTCTGAATGAAATAGTTCCACTGATATCATATGTAATCTGATATGAAGGGTTTTCATTACTAAACATTGCAAAGATGAATAGGCAATTCACTCATCACTCACTTACTCATTCATCACTGTTTCCAATTCCACTGTAGTACAATATAATTCTGGCTTGCTGATAGATAGATAGATAGATAGATAGAGATAGATAGATAGATAGATAGATAGATAGATAGATAGATAGATAGATAGATAGATAGATAGATAGATAGATAGATAGATAGATAGATAAGGCACTATATATAATAGATAGATAGATAGATAGATAGATAGATAGATAGATAGATAGATAGATAGATAGATAGATAGATAGATAGATAGATAGATAGATAGATAGATAGATGTGAAAGGCACTATAATAATAGATAGATAGATAGATAGATAGATAGATAGATAGATAGATAGAAGATAGATAGATAGATAGATAGATAGATAGATAGATAGATAGATAGATAGATAGATAGATAGATAGATAGATAGAGTCCCAAAAGGGTAATCTACCTTTTTACAAGAAGAGAGAAGCCAACAAGGCATTTGAATGGTGTATTGTCATAAGTATTTTCTCTGTGGTCTTCTAGGCCAGTAACATCACTTCAAGAAAGGCCCAGCAAATCAACAAGCCAAATAAGAAGGCAGGCTCAGCTAAAGGGTGCACTCTGGACCTGCTGGAGGTAGTAGTGGAGGTGAGGATAAAGACAAAACTGAACAATGCTGTACATCCTCTCTCTGACAAACTAGTACTGAGGACTTCCAGCCAATGAACTATTCAGCAGAAGTGTGTCAAGAAATGCTACTGGGCACAAATAGGAGCAAGCCTTGAAGAAACTGTTTTACTGGCATTATATTTGAAATTTTCTATTACTGGTCACTGCGATGAAAGATCACACCCAATGAAGAGAGTATTGATTTATTTATCAAACTTTATAATTACTAAGATTTTTTTTAAATAATTTTATTTCTCGATTGGTTTCCTCCTCTTACTTTGTGAAGAATATCGGCTCGGCTCTTTTTGAGTGCCTGAATTGGAGTTTCCGGGCCAGGCCTACTTTGTATTGTGAAGTATTTTTTGAGTTTCATGAACCAGCAAACACAACAGCTGCACTGCACTTACATACTGAATATCAAGTTGCTAATTAATGTAACATACATCTTTTAGATGTGCAAGGAAAACCCATACAGACATGGGACAAACATACAAACTTCACACAGACAGTGACAAGGCACGGGATTTGAACCCAAGATGTTGGGCCTTTAAGGGAGCAGCACTGATCATGCACTCCCATTCCAGCACATCATACACGAAATCCAAACCATCAATCATGTGGGACATCAGTTCAGGAGCTTAGTGTCACTTTTAGAACTGCAGGCTAGCAGTTGCTGTGCCCTTTATGACCCTGGGTAACTCACAACCTAGGCAGTGGAGGCTGATGGCTTAGGTGCTGCCCCCAACTCACTAGAAACAATTTTACTAGAGCTCTGGGCCTATAAGGAGTGCCGAGACTTTGTTCAGTACTGAAACACACCATATAAAATAAATAATACCTCTTAGTACTTCTGTTGTTTTAGTTAATATTTAGTTAACATGCATTAACACTTCTGCCTTGCTGCTCTAGAGCACTGGGTTAACATTCTAGCCAAGGTTATCTTCTGGGTGAAGTTGGCATGCTCTTCCGGTAGGCACTCTGAATTGATTTTTTATAAGTAAAACTTAAAGTTTTGAGTGTGCATTCTTTATGAAAGGCTGGCATTCCATTCAGGATTGGTTCCTGATTTACACCAAACAGGACAAGCAGAAAAGCACAACTATAAATGCTGATAATCAGGCAGCAAAGTACAAACGAGCAGCTGCCCTGCACAGAAAAAACAGACAAGGTGGCGATCTTCATGGAAAATGAAATGCGTTTTGAACAAGAAGATGTTAGCAAGTGACCTCCTTGGGTACACAGACTTCTTCCTGTTCTGTCAGCTTCTTCTTACTCCTCACAATGTGGTATAAAATACACGGATTATGAGGAAGTCAGGAGTGGCAGAGAAGTACGTAAGAGTTGTACAGGATATGTACGAGGGACGTGTGACTGTGGTCGAACGAATGTATTCAACGCGGAGGTGGGATTACATCAGGGATCGGCTCTGAGCCCTTTCTTATTTGCAATGGTGATGGACAGGTTGACAGGACGAGATTAGACAGGAGTCCCGTGGACTATGATGTTTGCTGATGACATTATGATCTGTAGCGATAGTAGAGAGCAGGTTGAGGAGACCCTGGAGAGGTGGAGTTATGCTCTAGAGAGGAGAGGGAATGAAGGTCAGTAGGTACAAGACAGAATACATGTGTGTGAATGAGAGGGAGGTCAGTGGAATGATGAGGATGCAGGGAGTAGAGTTGGCGAAGGTGGATGAGTTTATATATTTGGGATCAACAGAACAGAGTAATGGGGATTGTGGAAGAGAGGTGAAAAAGAGAGTGCAGGCAGAGTGGAATGGGTGGAGAAGAGTGTCAGGAGTGATTTGTGACAGATGGGTATCAGCAAGAGTGAAAGGGAAGGTCTACAGGACGGTAGTGGAGACCAGCTATGTTATATGGGTTGGAGACGATGGCACTGACCAGAAAGCAGGAGACAGAGCTGGAGGTAGCAAAGTTTAAAGATGCTAACATTTGCATTGGGTGTGACGAGGATGGATAGGATTAGAAATGAGTACATTAGAGGGTCAGCTCAAGTTGGACGGCTGGGAGACAAAGTCAGAGAGGCGAGATTGCGTTGGTTTGGACATGTGCAGAGGAGAGATGCTGAGTATATTGGGAGAAGGATGCTAAGGATAGAGCTGCCAGGGAAGAGGAAAAGAGGAAGGCCTAAGAGGAGGTTTATGGATGTGGTGAGAGAGGACATGCAGGGGGTGGGTGTAACAGAGCAAGATGCAGAGGACAGAAAGACATGGAAGAAGATGATCCGCTGTGGCAACTCCTAACGGGAGGAGCCGAAAGAAGAAGAAGAATTGTTGAACACTTACATACATAAACTTCAAAGAACGGGGGTTGGAGGAAGGATGCTGGTGGTAAAATAAATTCAATATTGTAGAGAACTGGGGTGTTTCCTTTGAGGTCAGATCTCAATGTGCCACTAGGCTCCAGTTCACATAGCTAGTCCCGGGTACAACATAAGCCAGAAGCGACGGCATGCTTTGGTCAGTTTCAGTGCTTGCACAGCTCAGTAAAAGGGTTACAGACAGAACACAGAGGAGGTAGACATTGTACATAGTTGACGATTTTATTTCTTTTCACGTTTTCTTATCAGTACAGTGCTTAAAACAATGAGTTGATTCCATTGGACATGTAAACGTGCAGCTTGTAAACTTCAAAGATGAATATAATAAGTGAAAAGAAACCACGATTCAGTGTACAATGGCATGGAAAAATGTGGGCACCCTTGGTTTAAATGTTTGTTACTGTGAATAATTAAGTGACCAGAAGATGGCCTGATCACCTGAACCATCTCATCACCAGAACTTTTGTATGCCACTTATTATTGCTTTTGATCAAACCCACCAAAACTTTGTAACAGTACAAGATTCCACATCAAAGCATTACTTTCAGATCTGAATGAAGCTACCACTTTTACAGGATCTGATACAGAATTAAATTATATGTACATCCAAAATTCCCCTTACTCCTACAAGTTACGTGTTTGAATTTAAAAGAATACACTTTCCTATAAAATTGTGTTTTGCAATGATCATCAGCAAAATTAGCCAACATGTGTTTTTTATTTGTCAATATTTGTCGCTAATAATACTGCAGCAAGTAGGCTATGGTAAGAGGCCAATCATCTTTTTGGATCAGTGCTGAGAAGGAATCACGCAGAGAAATGGGTGCTTGCCAGTTAATGCAAATTAACGTCACTAACATAAGCGAAGTGGAAAGCGGAAAGTTCAGCGAAGCTCATAGAAGATGTGCTAAGCAAATGCACTTTAAAGCCCAAGTGTGTACCAGACACTGTGGGTGTGAGCTTAGGAGAAGAGGTGGCCTCAGGTCCATGAGGAGTCCTTGGTCAGTTTAAATGCTAGCACATCTCAGTTAAAGGGTCCCCCGATGCCAGAACAGAAAACAGGGTGCACAAGGTCCATTAGTCATAATATTATTTCTTTTCATCTGATCTGTTCATGGGAGTCCAGTGTGTCTTTATTACGTCTCTGATTAATGCCCTCCTTGAATAGTCTGTGAGTTTTGGTGGATGGCCTTCCCTTGTCAGGTTTGCAGGGGTGCCATATTCTTTCCATTTAATGGTTGCTCTGTGGGATATTCAGAGTTTAGGATATTTTTTTATAAGCCAACCCTGATACTTTTTCAAAACTTTGTCTCTGACCCGTTTGGAGTGCTCCTTGGTTTTCATATTGCTTGCTTAGTAGCGTTTCAGAACAGGTCTATTTAAACAGATAACATGTGACAGATCATGTGGCACTTTGATTACAGACAGACAGACAGACAGACAGACAGACAGACAGACAGACAGACAGACAGACAGACAGACAGACAGATAGATAGATAGATAGATAGATAGATAGATAGATAGATAGATAGATAGATAGATAGCCTGCTTAGCGCCCGTCACTCTGCCACGGATGTCAAACTGTCCAGCTCCGTGCCTACAATAGAGTCTGTCTTCCTCACCAGTTTGTCCAGGCGTGAGGCGTCCCTCTTCTTTATGCTGCCTCCCCCAGCACACCACCGCATAGAAGAAGGAGCTTGCCATAACCATCTGATAGAACATCTGCAGCATCTTATTGCAAATGTTGAAGGACGCCAGCCTTCTAAGGAAGTATAGTCGGCTCTGTCCTCTCTTAGGTGGATCCTAATGAACTAATGATGTGACATATGAAGTTCATTGGTTGGACCAGAACTTACTTAGGGGTTTCATAGCAAATGGGATGAAAACATATGCACTCACAACTTTCCACTTTGTACTTGTTTTTTTACTAGGGGGCTGTGCCCCCTGCTTGCTTCACTTCCTAACCCCCGTGCGGCCAGTCATTTCGTATCTCTGCCCGCTCGCGTATGGGTAAGCAAATGTACAATTTAAACAGATTGTTATTTTCATGGGAACTGTTACATATGCATAATAGAACTAACTATTTTACATTATAGCGAGTAATTAACCATAGTTAAAAATAGTAAAACGTAATGAATTGAAATAAAATTATGTTTCATGTTGCATTAGAGGTATTCGTTGAGTTATACGTTTTCGATCTATTTGGCTTTGAAATTAACATGCAAATACTTTTTAAACTTCTGTCTTTGATATTTCCGCCTATCAAAACTATTATCAATGACAATTCGTCACATGTTGGTTTATTATAAATGCGACTGTGATCTTTCGGATTCATATAGAAATCCAAGAAAACTTTGTTGTCCATGTTTTGCAGATAAATTTAATGTAAAGTGCGATACTTTTGGACATATGGATTTGTATTCATTACTGGCTGTAGAATTTTTAATACATCTGACCGTTTAAATGTTGCATCGCTACTCCATGATCATAACTATAAACCTAACCAATTTAAAGTTTCTTCGAAATTAAACTTGTCGTAGCTTTAATTGTTGCGGGACCACAGATTCTCATAACCTATGGTCCTGAATTGTGTAAATCTACGTTTTTGAGCATTGAATGTTGCGATCACGAACAGATTATTGTAGATTCTGACATTTTGCCTGTAGTGTTTGTGGATTTCACTTTCACCAAACAACATATATTTTATTTCTTGCGGATAGGCCTCTTCATTGGGAAGAAACACTACTTTTCCCTAATATCAACACGAATTAGACGATCTACAAGTCTCTGACTTCAACTTTAAAGCCGAACAATATCTACATACTTCTGTCATATCACCTATGTCCATATTTTCGATCTCTTTCCGCTGTTCCATTATTTCACCAAGTAATACTTTCTGTTTGTTAGCGCTTATGCGATCTTTACTATCAGTTTGAGACTTTCGAATTTTAGTACTTTCATAATCTCTAACCTGCTCTGCATGTGTATCTCACTAATGTTTTTGAACCTCTTTATGACATTCTACTTAGTCTTCTACTCTTTGTCTTTTATTTCCAACCCCGCTTGGACCTGCTAGGTTTTCAATTCCACTTGTTCTGGGCTGATTATTACTTTCCATATTTTCTGAATTTGCACTTAGATTATTATTGTTATTTTTTGAATTCTTTTCTCTGCAACACTTTTGGGCCTCTTTTCGAAGTGCTGCCCTTTCTTCTTCTTTTAGTCATTGTCTAAAAATACTGTCCAGAAAAGCTTCTTTAAAGGATGAAACTGAGGACTTTTCATAAACGACTTTAAATGAGGAAAACGTAAAAAATTTATAATAGGTGAGAGCGCAGGAACTGTGTCTGACAAAAGCATTCACACGAAAGAGAGTTGAGTGGACCGAGGGCGTGACTTGAAAAAATCTCATGGCAAAAGTCTCGTCTCAAGATTTCCTTTTATAATAGAGGGATATACGGATATACTGTATATATGCAAGGTATTTTATTTTCATTCCACCTCAACAATTTGGACTATGTTGTTAAGTCCATTACATAAAATCCAAATTTTAATTTCAAATTGTAATGCAACAAAACAAGACAAACACCGAGAGGGGTGAATACTTTCGTAAGGTATTGTGTGTTCTCTGGAAAAAGACTTTAATTTTTAGAGTATTTTCATAAACTGGACCTACTTTGTGTTTTATATTTACCACTAATTTAGACCATTTTGCAGAGATCTATTCTCACTTTTCTGATGATCAGTGTCAAAAAAGCCAAATTAAACCCCTGCTGTATAAACATAAAATGTGAAAACTTCCAAGGGAGTCAATATTTTTATAGTTAGTGTAAGCCTGTAAAAAAAATGAATGTACTGGTTTAATGCAAAATAAAGTACAAATATTAGCAGCAGCTTCAAAGGAGCTTGATTTGCCACCCCATTTATTAACAGATGTTTGTGTTTCTAAAAATCTGAAGAATTTGTCGTCAGCAGGGAACTCAAAATGAGGCCATCTCATCAAAACCTGCACTGGCTACCTGGCCTTAAAATAAACAGAGAAGCAATGTTGGAAAACCAACTGCATTACGAGATCAGAGATCTTGTTTTTTTTTCACAGACTCAACAGCCTAACAAAAGGGATTTAGATGTGAGTGCTAAAGTAAATGTGTTTACGGAAAAGTCTAACCTTAAAAATCCTTTAAATGCTATTTGAACAAACATTTTCCAAAGACAGAGATTCCAACTCACGTGCTTATAAAATTACAAATCATTCATAATCAGCTTGCCTACCTGTTTGTAAATGAACAAAGTGCGATGATTCTGTCATAAAACGTTCCAGGTTAATGGGTGCAGTGGTGGCACAGGTCCAGCTTATCTTTCCAGTGATTCATTTATTAAAAACAAAACTTATCAGGAATGGTTGCCCTTCCAGGAACCGGACTTCTTTGTTGTTACATAATAGATCACAAGTTTACAACTGATGCAGTTTACTCTGCGGACTTCAGGAAAACATAAAGATAAGGATGACAGGGTGCTGGAAACTCTTTTTTTCATTCTCAGAATTCCACATTACATCTCATCTTATCAGCCAATCCGACTCGTTTCCGCAATTTACCCAGACTCATTCTCTCTACTATAGGTCACCTCTCATGGCATCATCAGAAGCAAAACGATACCCAACAACAGTAAAGAACACCAGGCCACTGTAGAGCACCCCAACTCACATAATTACACTCGGCTTCAGCAGAGACAATTCAGAGTCACATACAATGCCTTTAAAAGCGTATTCATCCAATTTTTACACTTTATTGTTATTGTGGCGGGTGGCCGGAATCCTTACCTGCCCAGTACACACAGAGTGTGGAAGGACAGGTGAAGAGAGTATTTTCAGGACACTTTCTACCCCGGGCCAACAGATGGCAGCCCCCTTGGTTTCCAGAAGGGCAATGGGTCATGAGTATGAAAGCTCAATCCCGTTGGAACCCATGGCAACAGCCAGGGTGCGCATGGACCTTTCCAGGGCCTTATTTGGCCACACTTCCATCACACATCTAAGTGTTTGCCGGAAGAAGCTCGTAGGGCACCTGGAGTCCTTCCAGGTGCCCTATAAAAAAGGGCCAGTCCCACCATTCAGGGGTCAGAGTCAGGAGGAAGAGGACAAAGCCGGAGGAGGAGTAGAGGCAGATAGACTGGTGGCAAGAAGGGACTGTGTATTGGGGTATTGGTCATTGGTGCACTGTGCTGTGGGGAGCAGGGTGAAACGCTCCCCAATTGTAAATAAACGTGTGTAGTGTGGCAAAATTTGTCTCCTGCCTGTCTGTGTCCGGGTGTTAGAGTGGCTGTATGCGTCCCCGGTGGCAACACAGTGTACAACATTGAATCACAGTGGATTTAGATTGGCTTTTTTGACACTTTTCAAAAGAAAAAGACACTTTATCGTCAAAGTGAAAACAGATTCAGCAAAGTGGTCTAAATTAATTACAAACACAAAACACTAAATAATTTATTTCACACTCTTCACCTCAATCATTAACGGTGCAGCCAATTAGCTTTTAAAAGTCATAGAATTATGTAATTGCATAGTCAGCCGTCTGGGGTGTTAATTTGATTAATAACAATAAATAATACTTCTTTATTTTTAGAATGGAGAAATGGCAGAGCGCAGGTGTGCAAACTGATAGAGACCTCAGCACATAGATTCAAGGCTGGCATGGCTGCCATCTACTAAATACTAACTTGAAGGCGGAAGAACTTATTTTGTGTTTTATCTTAATTTTGGCCACTTTGCAGAGATCTGTTCACATTTTCAGAATTAAGGAATCTTTTTCTGTTGGAATTAAATCCACTGTGATTTAATGTTGCACAACAATAAAATCTGCAAACTTCCAAATGGGTGAATGCTTTATACAGGTACTGTACTAAGCCAACTCATATGAATTTGGCCTGTGGAAGAAAGCAGTGAGTTAGGAATTAAAACCTAATCTCTAATCTCTGTGACCTATCTACAGTGCATGCAGAAAGTATTCACAGCGCATCACTTTTTCCACATTTTGTTATGTTACAGCCTTATTCCAAAATGGATTAAATTAATTTTTTTCCTCAGAAGTCTACACACAACACCCCATAATGACAACGTGAAAAAGTTTACTTGAGGTTTTTGTAAATTTATTAAAAATAAAAAAACTGAGAAAGCACTTGTACATAAGTATTCACAGCCTTTGCTCAATACTTTGTCGATGCACCTTTGGCAGCAATTACAGCCTCAAGTCTTTTTGAATATGATGCCACAAGCTTGGCACACCTATCCTTAGCCAGTTTCGCCCATTCCTCTTTGCAGCACCTCTCAAGCTCCATCAGGTTGGATGGGAAGCGTCGGTGCACAGCCATTTTAAGATCTCTCCAGAGATGTTCAATCGGATTCAAGTCTGGGCTGTGGCTGGGCCACCCAAGGACATTCACAGAGTTGTCCTGAAGCCACTCCTTTGATATCTTGGCTGTGTGCTTAGGGTCGTTGGCCTGCTGAAAGATGAACCGTCGCCCCAGTCTGAGGGTCAAGAGCGCTCTGGAGCAGGTTTTCATCCAGGATGTCTCTGTACATTGCTGCAGTCATCTTTCCCTTTATCCTGACTAGTCTCCCAGTTCCTGCCGCTCAGAAACATCCCCACAGCATGATGCTGCCACCACCATGCTTCACTGTAGGGATGGTGCCTGGTTTTCCTCCAAACGTGACGCCTGGCATTCACACCCAAAGAGTTCAATCTTTGTCTCATCAGACCAGAGAATTTTCTTTCTCATGTTCTGAGAGTCCTTCAGGTGCCTTTTGGCAAACTCCAAGTGGGCTGCCATGTGCCTTTTACAAAGTAGTGGCTTCCGTCTGGCCACTCTACCATACAGGGCCTGATTGGTGGATTGCTGCAGAGATGGTTGTCCTTCTGGAAGGTTCTCCTCTCTCCACAGAGGACCTCTGGAGCTCTGACAGAGTGACCATCGGGTTCTTGGTCACCTCCCTGACTAAGGCCCTTTCTCCCCCGATTGCTCAGTTTAGATGGCTGGCCAGCTCTAGGAAGAGTCCTGGTGGTTTCGAACTTCTTCCACTTACAGATGATGGAGGCCACTGTGCTCATTGGGACCTTCAAAGCAGCAGAAATTTTTCTGTAACCTTCCCCAGATATGTGCCTCGAGACAATCCTGTCTCGGAGGTCTACAGACCATTCCTTTGACTTCATGCTTGGTTTGTGCTCTGACATGATCTGTCAACTGTGGGACCTTATATAGACAGGTTTGTGCCTTTCCAAATCATGTCAGTCAACTGAATTTACCACAGGTGGACTCCAATGAAGCTGCAGAATCATCTCAAGGATGATCAGGGGAAACAGGATGCACCTGAGCTCATTTTTGAGCTTCATGGCAAAGGCTGTGAATACTTATGTACATGTGCTTTCTCAGTTTTTTTATTTTTAATAAATTTGCAAAAATCTCAAGTAAACTTTTTTCACGTTGTTATTATGGGGCGTTGTGTGTAGAATTCTGAGGAAAAAAAATGAATTTAATCCATTTTGGAATAAGGCTGTAACATAACAAAATGTGGAAAAAGTGATGCGCTGTGAATACTTTCCGGATGCACTGTATGTCAGTATGCTGTGGAGCTTCAGTTTATGCAAAGGTGTCAAAAAAGTCTATTGTATTTTTACACAATTTACTGTGAGCTACAGTACCTTACAGTCTGCATAAACATTGGTGAATTATGTCATCTGGCTGCCCCTTTATTAGCCTCTGTTTAGGCTTTGCTTTCTGTAGCAATATTTTCCCTACCAAATTACATCTTCATTTCTTTCAACTTCTCTTTCATGCAGTGTGGTGAAACAAGTCAAGGGGGTGTTAATTTGTGTTAATCATTAATGGTTTTAATGATTTTGGCACATCCTGTTTTAGTTCAGGATGGTGTAGGGCCACACACACACACACACACACACACACACACACATACACAGGAAGGCATGCGCTAAGGTTAATAAATGACTGCCAGTCAACAGCAGTGTGCAATCAGGAGGCACCAGCTGTGCGTGAAGTGAAATAAAAAGGAGCGAGGTTAGCGCAAAGGGGATATTTGGTTGAATTTAAAGCAGAGAGTGAGAGCGCGATCGCAAATGGCAGGGCTAACAGAAAGGGGGATGAGTTGGGCAGCATCTGACTTATTAATCTGTGTAGAAAGGGATGGAGGGCTGGGTGATGGCACAGCAAGCCGACTACGCTCTCCCGAGTGGCATAGTGGAATAGCAGCACAGGCGAGAGGAGGAGAGGCTACTGGACCTGGTTGCTCTTGGGGTGGCTGTGTTGACCATCAGAAGTGGCAGCTCCATAAACTGTAAAGTGTCCAGCAGAGGAGGCAGTTCAGGTCTACAGTGACCACAAGGCATGAAATTGATTTTACCTCTCCACTTTAGATTTTAAATATTTATGGGATTTCTAGTATTGTCACCAATTACTTTTACCAGCATGGACTGTATAAAGTACTAGCCGCCCCCCGCGGAGCAGTGAAACAGGATAGTGAGGAGGCCCTGCCCGGCTCCCCACTCCTGATGTCACACTTCCCCTTCCCCTCGGCCCGCAGCATCTGTCTTGGATTAGCGCGAATATATCGCTCCTGCAAGCAAACTATGATTCTTAGCGAGATGAGAGAAGTCGCTAAATCAACCAAAACGTTCAAGCAAACTCTAGAAAAAACCCGATCTAAATCCGTTAAGTAGTTCTCTCATCCGCTAGCTAGGCAGAGGTAAGGAACGCCCCGAGGCTGGCGCGTGAGTGAGGAGGGCCCCACCCCCCTCCCCTCAGCCCGCTGCATGTCTCTCGGATTTACGCAAATAAATCGGTATCACAAGCGTGCTATGATACATAGCACAATGGGAGAAGTCGCAAAATCAACAGGAATGTTCAAGCAAATTATAGAAAAAAAAAATGGCACTAAATTCGTTAAGTAGTTCTCTCGTGAAAAGCGGACAGACATACAGACAGACAGATAGATAGACAGATGTTGGATTTTATGTATACGAGGTGAGACACAAAAATAACTGGACTGGGCTTGGGGCTTTCCTGGAGGTTGGCTGGACGTGAATCATAGAACTATATCCCCCTCCTACACGCCCTCTTAAACCGCCGACTGGCTAGGTACATCCTGTGAAGAGCCCAGTCAGTATTTGCACAGCAATCGCTACACGAGTTGCCGCAACAATGTCGGGTGAAAAAAATTGAACAGCCAGACAAGACAAGGCTCCTGCATGCAATGCTTTTTCCGTAAAGCAGTTCTTGACTGACAAAAAATTCCTGTCCTCAAACATCCTCCCTATTCACCCAATTTAGCTCCCTGTGATTTTTACTTGTTCCCAAAAATCAAAAGTGACCTGAAGGGAACACATTTTTTCTTCAAAGGATGAAGTGAAGACCGAAACGGCAAGCCTGTTGCAGAGGCCTCAAGCAAGAAGACTTCCAGCACTGTTTCAATCAATGGAAGATACGTATGGAGCGGTGTAGAGATTGGGAGGGGGAGTATATAGAAGGTGACAGTGTTTAGAATGCTGTAATTCATCAATAAATATCTTTTTTTTACCAACCCGGTTATTTTTGTGTCTCGCCTCATATAGAGATTTATTTATTTGATCTATTTATTGCATTGGGTGTTTATTGTATCTGTGTGTAGAGGGTGCAGACCTATAAATACCTGAGAGTGCAGCTGGATGATAAATTGGACTGGACTGCCAATACTGATGCTCTGTGTAAGAAAGGACAGAGCCGACTATATACTTCCTTAGAAAGCTGGCGTCCTTCAACATCTGCAATAAGATGCTGCAGATGTTCTATCAGACGGTTGTGGCGAGCGCCCTCTTCTACACGGTGGTGTGCTGGGGAGGCAGCATTAAGAAGAAGGACGCCTCATGCCTGAACAAACTGGTGAGGAAGGCAGGCTGTATTGTAGGCATGGAGCTGGACAGTTTGGCAGAGTGACGGGCACTGAGCAGACTCCTGTCAATCATGGAGAATTCACTGCATCCACTGAACAGTATCATCTCCAGACAGAGGAGCAGCTTCAGCGACAGACTGCTGTCACCGTCCTGCTCCACTGACAGACTGAGGAGATCGTTCCTCCCCCACACTATGCGACTCTTCAATTCCACCCGGGTGGGTAAACGTTAACATTATTCAAAGTTATTGTCTGTCTGTATACCTGCATTGTTATCACTCTTTAATGTAATATTTTCTTCATCAGTATGCTGCTGCTGGAGTATGTGAATTTCCCCTTGGGATTAATAAAGTATCTATCTATTTAAAATTATGGCAAAAAAACAAATCATTTAAAATATGAACTTAAATGTCACTCCACTGAGCTTTTCTTAAAGAAGAATAAGAGAACAAATAAAAGGACTACCTAATTAAACAATAACATAACTGGTAGTGGGCGGCACGGTGGTGCAGTGGGTAGCGCTGCTGCCTCGCAGTTGGGAGACCTGGGGACCTGGGTTTGCTTCCCGGGCCCTCCCTGCGTGGAGTTTGCATGTTCTCCCCGTGTCTGCGTGGGTTTCCTCCGGGCGCTCCAGTTTCCTCCCACAGTCCAAAGACATGCAGGTTAGGTGGATTGGTGATTCTAAATTGACCCTAGTGTGTGCTTGGTGTGTGGGTGTGTTTGTGTGTGTCCTGCGGTGGGTTGGCACCCTGCCCGGGATTGGTTCCTGCCTTGTGTCCTGTGTTGGCTGGGATTGGCTCCGGCAGACCCCCGTGACCCTGTGTTCGGATTCAGTGGGTTGGAAAATGGATGGATAACTGGTAGTAAAATGACTTACTGATTGAGAAACTGGTTAGAATAAAAAACCTACAGCCTTTGGGGATACTGAACAAGAGAACCACTGCTTTGAAACCAGTTACGGTTCCATTTGTCGCCAGGTAATTAGTGCCCTTTCACAGGTTCTGGTCATGCTTTCTCTGCCTACCATATCCTTTTTTTCGACAAAATGTTAACATGTGACTGCAGATATTCAGAAATTTTACAGGAAGAAATGACTTGAACCACTTTAACAAATCAATTTCTAAAAACAGTGCCCACCTCATTGCTACTCAATATCACAAATTAACAGGTAAGAATGAGAGATAGCTCTCACAGACACAGGATGGGCTCATCTGATTAGATACCCCAATGTACAACTTGATGCCACTGCTCTACTGCCAAGTTGAGGAAAAGTCATCACAGATAAAGGTAAAAGGGTCCTTTCATCTGATTGGCCGGCCCAGCACTGACTCAGCTGTAGAACGGCCAATAGGGGGAAGGTGACTTGTTGGCCGAGGTCTCCTGGACTCTGGCTTGTGTGACCCCTTTTCTAACATCTGACTGTAGTTCTACAATCAACTGGTAGACAGATATACTTGTTTTTTATTCTTGTGAATTAGTTTCTATTAAGTTGATGATGTATATTAACAAATCTGTATCCTTATATGTGATAGTTCCGTATTTAGTGAGTGGTATCATCTATTTTTGCATTTTGACCTGATAGTTCTCGTGTGAGGAGCTCATTGTATTTGTATTGTATTTCTGATGTGGCCATGGTAGATTGGCCATCCAGCTCTGTGAAGAGTACTTGTGCTCTGTTTTGTCTGTTGTATTTACCCCATTTTTAGACATCCACTGCACGGTCAACCTACCTGCAAGAGGGGCTCTCTCTGAATTACCTTTCCCAAGATTTCTTCCATGTTTTTTCCCTACAAGTTTTTTTGGGAGTTTTTTCTTATCTTCTTAGAGCAGGGTTGGGCAATGTTGGTCCTGGAGGGCTGCAGTGACTACAGTTTTTTGTTTCAACCCAGTTTCTTAATGAGAAAGTCAATTATTGCTGATGAAGCACTTATTGCTTAAGTGACATTCTGCTTCCTTTTAGTGGTCTTGCTTGTTAAGGTCTACCACCCTTAATTGCTGATTTCAGTCTTAAACAGCTGCATTCACTGTTTTTACTGGCTCCTTAATAGCAGTAAGGGTACTTGTGTACTCAACGGATGGCAGTTCCTACCCATTCTAATGTTGGGCTCTGTGGGGGAGGCACCCCGGTTGCTTAATTTTTGGAGTTTAAATTATTAGACTGACTTACCCTAACCACAAATACTAACTTTAAAGTTAGTGGGAGTGGATCATAGTTGCCTATAGGTCCCTAATGTTAATGTCGCCTTTGGGTGGCTAATGTTAAAAAACGAAAATCTGATTTGTGTCATGATAATAAAAGAGGGTACTAGCCGTCCATGCCATCCGTTTAGTACACAAGTACCACAGTAAGATACAAATTACAAAAAAGCCAGGAGTTCTCCATCTAACTTGTTTCCATTTACCATTGGTTTAATAGAGCAGTGACAGACTGAAAATTATCTGTTTTAGGCTTCAAATCATTTGGATGATTTCCTCAGAAAGGAAATCAATCGACAATATAAGAACCGATAATAGCAGACTATCAAGCAGTAAAATTAAATAAGGTCTGAAATTGGCAAGGATTGGTTTCTAATTAAGCAATTAGGTTGAAATGAAAACCTGCAGCCACTGCGGCCCTCCAGGACCGACATTGCCTACCCATGTCTTGGAGGGTCAAGGCAAGAGAGCTGTCAAAAAACAAGGCCTGTTAATGCACATTAATGCATTCCTTGTCTGATCTGGGGCTATACAAGAAATAAATTGTTGCTGTTGATTAATAGTAGAGGATGAAAAAATTCAGTTCAATTCACTTTATTTTTTTCAAGCGGTCTTCGATGAGTGCAGACTCAGAGTGCTGGTGCAGGCTCACAGGTAAATGAGGTTACAGCATTACAAATTACTAATTATGAAATGAGTACACATAAAGACACAGATTTGTCTGAATCTAATAATCACATGAAAAAGACATTTGAGATAAATTATTCATAAACTTGGAGAAATGTATACACAGGGTGACGAATTAAATGTCTTTGCACTGACTAACAACACAACTAACACAAGCAATTGCATCATGGCAATAAATACCCAAAGGGGCCGCACCTACTAAAAAAAACAAACAAAAAAACAAAAAACAAAATGAAGTTGCAGCACTTTCAAAACTTGATGATAAACTAACATATGTAATGTGTCTAAAATTAAAACAGAAGAAGAAAATTAAAGTACCTCAATAAAAAATGAAGATGTTCAAATGTATTCAACTCACCTCAAATTTACGAAGTGCTGGCATTCCTGAACGATACAGTACTTGTGCGGTGGTCAAATGGACTAAAAAGGTGAGGTGGCCTGGGGCATAGGATGAGAGGGAAAGCTACAGTTCCCTAAGAAAGTACTGGAACAGCAAGGCCGATTCAGTCTACTTTTGCTACACAGTGAAGACATTTGGGTTTGAGATCAAAAGAGCAACATGAGACGAGAGTTCAAAATTTTAGCTTTTATTTCTTGATATTGATATCTAGATGCCTTAAACAATATAAAAGACAATACCTTTTGTAGCAGACCCCTTAATTTTTTAGGCAAGTAAAAGTATAGGAATATGCGACTGAGAGGTGTGTCTGTCCTGTTAAGATTGATTGTTTCAACAATAAATAACTCTGAAGGTGAACTTTTGGTTTAAGCCTGAAGTTTTAACTGTGAGGACTGTATTTGTTGTTACAAAGGATAAACCCACATGTAGACGAAAGAGTCATCTATGGAAGAAAACTAAGCCATTTTGAAGCTGAGAAAACAAGGAAAATCATTTAAGAGACATTACACAACCAATGGGCCAGAAGTGTCCAGGTGGAAGGATGGGAATTCTGGCCAGGATTGAGGAGGATTTCTTGCTCGTCTGGGAAGCCATAATGGGATGATGACCAAATTGTGGACACTACCCAGTTGGGGTGCCTAAGGCCAGGTTTATACTTCACGTGACACGATGCATGCTCCAGCGGACCCTTCTGCTACACAAGCGTTGTACTGTTTATACTTGTACGCATACTTTACGTAAATCTGGAAGAATACACCAGGTGGCAGTGCGAGATATTATCACGGTGAGAACAGGTTCGACTTCTCTGTGTTGTGAATTGCCTTGAACACCCATTAAATTCCGATGACACCTTACCACAATATCTCTGAAAAGGATGTTTAATGATTAAATCCATCAATCCAGGGATGTGTTCATTCCAGCTAGCATTGGGCACGAGGCAGAAACAATCCAAAGACAGGTCATCAGCTCATCGCAAGGTGAATACAAGCACTCACATACACACACTGGCGTCATTTTAGTGTCACCAAATCTGCATCTCTTTAGAAGGAAACCAGAGCACACTGTGGAAACCCAGCAGGAAAACATGTAAACTCCAGGCAGGGAACACCAGCGATGTGACTCCCTGCAAGACAGCAGTGCTACCACTCTGCCACCATGTCACCCCGATGTGTGTAATTATTAACAGTAGTCATTATTTAAATGAAATTAATGATTTATCTGTACAATGTAACATACATACTTTAATGCATTTCATTATGAAAGTGATATGAAGTATAAATCTAAGGAGTCTAAATGTGCAGAGAGTTGGAATATCATAAATTTAATGTGTTCTGTGTGGTGATCTATTGCTGTTTGCTGCTGCTGTCAGGTCAGAAGGAAGCCCAGAAAAAAAAAGATGCATAAAAGAAGGTATGTGAGACTTTTAAAATGTATCGTGTCATTACGATCAGAAATATGCAACGCTTGAATATAAAAGCACTATGAATGCATCTGTATGTCGGCATTTTGCTTCACAACATCGAACCATTCATCAAACACTGAAGCACCCAAATCAATCTTGGAGGATCCACATAGCGTCTTTCTATCACATGCAGATAGTAAACACAGACTCTGACATCAAATATCAACTTTTATTACACTGCGTCCCCCGACTTTTTGCTGGTACTGCAACTCGCGCACGCGTCGCATTAATTTCTGCGGACCTGCTCAGAGGACGTGTCGAATGGACGCTGGGAACCCGTGGCAGCCATGATGCGTGCATGTATGTGTTCTGAGCGTGAAGTATAAATGGGCCCTTATAATTTCTGTCCTGGCTGAGATACTGGAAGGAAGAATGGACTGGTGAGCGCTGGAGATCAGGAGCAGTTCATCCTCAAATTAACAGGTGTCAGTGTCCCTCGCAAGTAGCCCAAGTTTGGACACCTGCAAAGCTGCATGGGAATTGGACTTCAGAAGTGCAGTCCTGTAGGATTCTTTGGGCAACATTAGAGGGCATTGCCAGGGGAGGACCTCTCTAGCTTCCATGCGACCCGGAAGTGCTTCTCAGGTCCAGCTTAAAAGAAGCCAGTTGTCATGCCTCAGGGAATCAGAGTTGGGAGGCTGTGGACGAAACTCAGAAGGCAAGAGAAAATATAGAGAGAGAATATTCAGATTGTATACTGGCTATAGATAGATAGATAGATAGATAGATAGATAGATAGATAGATAGATAGATAGATAGATAGATAGATAGATAGATAGATAGATAGATAGATAGATAGATAGATAGATAGATATTAATTAACATGACTGAACTGTGTAAATTAAAAATCCATTTATTGAACCTGGAGTTGTGTTTGATCTTCTAGGGTTTGGGGGCTCCAGGGCTTAGCCAGTACAACAATTTGGAATGTTCTGAACAAGAAAGAAACCACTGGTGTACTGAACAACAGACATTGAACAGATTGGCCAAGGAAAACTGCTGATGACAGAAACATTGTGAGAGCTGTGAATGGAAACCACAAGAACAACAGTGACATCAGCAACAAACTCCACAGGGCAAGGGTAAAGGTAACACAATTCACAGTTCGAAGAAACCTTCAAGAGCAGAAATGCAGAGGCCACACCACAAGACGCAAACCACTCATCGGTAGTAAGAATCAGAAAGTCAGATTGAACCACAAAAGCTCTGGAAGAAAGTTTTACGGGTTGATGAGACCAAGGTCAAACTTCACTTGAGTGATGGACAGGCTATGGTGTGGAGGTATATAAGATCTGCTCAAGATACCAGAACATACAAGCTCATTTGTCAGGCATGGTAGAGGGAGTGTCATGGATCGAGTTTGCATGACTGCTTCTGGAACAGGCTCACTAAACTTTACTAATGATGTAACTCATGCTGGTAGCAGCAGAATGAAGTCGACAGAAACATTCTGGCTGTCAGTTTACAGAGAAATCCATCCAAACTAATCGGGAGGAACTTCATCATGTAGCAAGACAATGATCCCAAACACACTGCCAACTCAACAAAAGACTTCATTAGGGAGGAAAGGTGGAAGGTTTTAGACTGGCTATGTCAATCACCAGAACCTATCCCAATTGAGCAAGCCTTTGACCTCCTGAAGCGGAGACTGAAGTGGAAAAAGAAATAAAGAGGCTGCAGCAACAGTCTGAAAATGCAGAACAAAAGAAGGAACCAACCATTTGGTGATGTCACTTACTGGTAGGCTTTATGCATTTATTGTAACTAAAGGATATCCAGCCAAATATTAATTGTTATCTACTTTTTATTTTTATTACTTTAAGGATATATGTTCCTATACTATTCTTAATCTAAATGACAAAATACAGAGAATGTGTGTTTTGGACCTTCTCATCTTGCTTGTGCTACAGAAATTAATCTTGGCCACTTGCAAACCTAATGTAAACCCTTTGCAAAAAATCTTGGTGTGATTTTTGATAATGCCCTCAAAATTTGATAAACAAATGAGCTCCATTGTTAAAGCCTGTTTCTATCAGCTCAAGGTATTTGCTAAAGTCAGGCCCTTTCTTTCAGTACATGATTTTGAAACACTAATTCCTTGCATTTGTCTCTTCTTGGCATGACTATTACAACTCATTATACATTGGGGTTAATCAGTCATCCCAGAACGCTGCTGCCAGGCTTTTAACAGGCACATGAAAACAGAATCACATCCCACCAGTCTTAGCTTCTCTTCACTGGCTTTCTATTCGCTACAGGACTGAGTTTAAAATTGGACTGTTTGCTTTTAAGCCCCTGAATGGTTTAGCCCGCTCTTATCTTACTGACCTCTTACACCCTTACTCTCCTTTATGATCACCAGAAGTTATTGGCTATGCCGGGTTCTAGTCTTGAGCTTAGTTAGTTCCCTGAGAAGTGACAAAAGGTAGTTGATAAAGAGTGTCAAAAGACAAAAAAAAAGTTCTTCAGTGCAAATACACAGCATTGGTCCTCTTGAAAGGGAACTAACATACAGTCTGTGCATCATAATTATCACTTTTGAGGTCTAATATGTCACCTCAATGCACATTATAATAACGGTTCAGTGGTATGAATTATTTTACAAATGAGTTTGGCTGCATTTCACTACCTGATGAAGGGTGTCAATATTTCCCACTTTCTCCAAAATGCTGCGTATGGATGGGTCAGAGTTGCAGTAAATGTATGCAAGTTCTCCCATCAACTTTCTTTTATAAATCCCAATGTTTGCCTGGAAAGCTGTGTACACACATTTTGTGATTCTTTAGGTGAAAAGCTGTGTACGCACATTGGGAGTCTCTTTTGGTGCGTACGCGACATTTAGCACAACACTGCAAGTATCTTAGGATCTTGTTCATGAGTGATGGAAAAGGGATGTGAGATCAACAGGCACATGGGAGCAGCAGTAGCTATTCTAGGGGCATTGTACTGGTCCACAGTAATGAGGCACGAATGAAGTCTAAACACAAAACTTTCTGCGTACCAGTCTATCTACATCGCTCACATGTGGCCATGACAATCAGAATGAGATAAAGAGTACAACCATCAGAATAAGAAGCTCAGCAATTCGGGAGGGCCTCAGAGTAGAATCACTGCTCTTCCAGATCGAGAGGAGCCAAATAAGGTGATTTGTGCATTTTGTAAGGACGGCCAATGCACGGCTCCGCCCGAGCTGCTCTAGGCACATCTCACTGGGCAGAAATCCTGTGGCAGACCCATCATGTGCTGGAGGGATTAAAATCTTCTGAATGGCTTGGGAATGTCTGAGAATTTGCCAGGAAGAGCTGGAATCTGGCTCTGGGGACAAAAAAGTCTGGAAGGACCTGCTTGGCCTACTGCCACCGTGACAATGACCAAGAAAAGAGGTTAAGAACATGAGATGAAATGAGACATCTACATGTCAATACTGTTCTGAACTCTCGTCTCATATTCAGGTTTTGATCTCAAACATAAATAAATGTCTTCAGTCTATAGCAAAAACAAATAAACTGGTATTGCTGTTCCAATATTTTCAGAGTTCAAAATGATTTCTTTTTTTTTGTCATTTCCTTGTTGATTCTGAACACTGCCTGAGTTTCCTGGGCATTGGTCCAAGCATGGAGAGTTGCCAGCAGGGCATTTTCCTATTACAAAATTCAACATCATATTCTGGCTGCGAGAACGGGTACAACTTGTCTTTCTATGTATGTATGAATTACAAATATAATTATGAACATTACAAAATAAATAAATGACAAGTCTGAGATCTACAGAACTCAATAAAGGAAGTCAGCATTTTAAGCAGTTTGCCACAGCTAGGGTGTGTGTGGAGCTGGCACGTTCTTCTCTAATCTGCAAAGATTTTCTCCAGGTAGACAAGTCTCCTCTCACTACAGCTGCCACATTTGCCAACTAAATGTTGAAGTTTTAATATTAGAAACTGAACTGGAAATTCCAAACTCTTCTGCTCAACTACAGGATACTCAGGAGATTCACAAGACACTGAGGGATATTTAATCTCGCAATTAAAGTGGGCATCACATTACACAACGCCTTGTCAGAAGGAGAGTGAGGCTTGTCATCTGCATTTATTGATTGTGCCACAGTAGGATGTCAAGTTAAACGAATAGCATTCACAGGGATGATAAATTAGATGGTGCTGTGATGACTTTGAAGCACAGTTTCACATTACCAAAATATTGCAAGCATGCCCCTTTTTAGCAATAATGTGATGCCTAACTGCTCCAGTGCAGTACGGATGTTTTACAGGTATGACGGGTTCAGCCACTATCTTAGCCCCATATATTTTTCCTTCTTCCTATTCTGTCATAGTACATAAGATATAAGACCTCAAATGGATGAGCCTGGCTTCTGTTTGTGATGTCTAAAACAAACTCTGCTTTCTTGTGGCTGCATTGTATGTGTTGTGCTTCCAGAAGGGCACTCATTGGTTGTCAGCTCTGGCACAGACAGAGCCTACGACTTGGGAGTAAGTCACTGAGTTCATCAAACTATACAACTCTCTGTCACAGGAGTGTGCCACTGCTGCCCTCAAGTTATTAAGATTATGCAAATGAAGTCTGGGATTGAAAATCACTGAAAAAATTGTGTAGTCTGACATGGTAAAAGGGAAAAGCCATCAGCCAGTCAAGTCAATGCCCCCCACTCACACTTAACAGGCTCTGCAAAACTGTGCGTTTGAAGAGATGATAGATAGATAGATAGATAGATAGATAGATAGATAGATAGATAGATAGATAGATAGATAGATAGATAGATAGATAGATAGATAGATAGATAGATAGATAGATAGATAGATAGATAGATAGATAGATAGATAGATAGATAGATAGATAGATAGATAGATAGATAGATAGATAGATAGATACTTTATTAATCCCAGAAATTCACATACTCCAGCAGCACCTTACTGATACAAAAAAACAATATTAAATTAAAGATTGATAATAATGCAGGTAAAAAAAACAGACAATAACTTTATATAATGTTAACGTTTACCCCCCCGGGTGGAACTGAAGAATCGCATAGTGTGGGGAAGGAACGATTTTCTCAGTCTGTCAGTGGAGCAGGACAATGACAGCAGTCTGTCGCTGAAGCTGCTCTTCTGTCTGGAGATGACACCGTTTAGTAGATGCAGTGGATTTTCCATAATTGATAGGAGCCTGCCGAGCGCCCGTCGCTCTGCCACAGATGTCAAACTGTCTAGCTCCATGCCAACAATATAGCCTACCTTCCTCACCAGTTTGTCCAGGCGTGCGGCGTCTTTTTTCTTAATACTGCATCCCCAGCACACCACCGCGTAGAAGAGGGCGCTCGCTACAACCGTCTGATAGAACATCTGCAGCATCTTATTGCAGATGTTGAAGGACGCCAACCTTCTAAGGAAGTATAGCCGGCTCTGTCCTTTCTTACACAGAGCATCAGTATTGGCAGTCCAGTCTAATTTACCATCCAGCTGCACTCCCAGGTATTTATAGGTCTGCACCATCTGCACACAGTCACCTCTGATGATCACGGGGTCCATGAGGGGTCTGGGCCTCCTAAAATCCACCACCAGCTCCTTGGTTGTGCTGGTGTTCAGGTGTAAGTGGTTTGAGTCACACCATTTAACAAAGTCATTGATTAGGTCCCTATACTCCTCCTCCTGCCCACTCCTGATGCAGCCCACGATAGCAGTGTCATCAACGAACTTTTGCATGTGGCAGGACTCCAAGTTGTGTTGGAAGTCCGATGTATATAGGCTGAACAGGACCGGAGAAAGTACAGTCAGTCCCTTGTGGCGCTCCTGTGTTGCTGACCACAATGTCAGACGTGCAGTTCCTAACACGTATATACTGAGTTCTGTCTTTAAGATAGTCCACGATCCATGCCACCAGGTATGAATCTACTCCCATCTCTGTCAGCTTGTCCCTAAGGAGCAGAGGTTGGATTGTGTTGAAGGCGCTAGTGAAGTCTAGAAACATAATTCTTACAGCACCACTGCCTCTGTCCAAGTGAGAGAGGGATCGATGTAGCATATAGATGATGGCATCCTCCGCTCCCACCTTCTCCTGATATGCAAACTGCAGAGGGTCGAGGGCGTGTTGAACCTGTGGCCTCAGGTGGTGAAGCCGCAGCCTCTCCATGGTCTTCATCACATGTGATGTCAGAGCAACAGGCCGGAAGTCATTCAGCTCACTAGGACGTGATACCTTTGGGACTGGGGTGATGCAAGATGTTTTCCAAAGCCTCGGGATTCTCCCCTGTTCCAGGCTCAGGTAGAAGATGCGCTGTAGAGGACCCCCCAGCTCTGATGCACAGACCTTCAGCAGTCCTGGCGATACTCCATCTGGTATGCCACACTCACCCTATTCTCCTGACTAGTGTTGGATCAGTACCAAAATTTGACTTCAATATCGATACCAGCTCTTTGACTTAAATACCGGGTCCAAAATGGTTCAGGAAGCAAATAACATAGAACTCCCCCCATCCCTCCCATCTCACAGCTGCTTTGTACCCCAAGCCCACAAACACTTGCCTCCCTGCTCCAGCACACAATTGTACACCACTCTGTATACCGATAAGAGGAAAATCCTCTTGCACTATCCAGCAAGCATACATTAATATATGTTTGAAGATACGGGGTTGGAGGTTTGAAATGGGCCCCCTTGGGAGTTTTGACGACAGAAAAGAAGGTGCTTGATAACTACCTTTCACTTTTTCCTCATTCACCAAGCCGTGCCTCCCTGCTGTGCCACACAATCGCATGCCCCCAATTGTGCACTGCTCTCTGTAAATCAATAAAAGGACCCTTCTCCTTAAGACTGTTCAGCTTGTTTACATATCTATATACTCAAAGAGCAGTTTGGTACCCTTTGTGACTCAAGCTACAGTATATTTAATATGTATAATAAAATGTTCCCCTTGGACTTCCAATCGTGCTTAGAAACAACTGAGCATGAGGTACTGGAAAACTACCATTGACTTCCAGCAGCAGAATATGACAAGGAACCAAGAGATGAGTTATGGTACTGCATGAGGAAGTCGGGAGTAGCACAAAAGTATGAGAGTGTGGTGCAGGATATGTATGAGGACAGTGTGACTGTGGTGAGGTGTGCGGTAGGAATGACAGCCGAGTTCAATGTCTGAGAAGGATTACACCAAGGATTGGCTCAGATCCCTCTCCTGTTTACAATGGTGATGGACAGGTTGACAGATAAGATCAGACAGAAGTCTCGCAGATGACATTGTGATCTGTAATGAGAGCAGACAGCAGGTTGAGATGAACCTGGAGAGATGCAGGTAGTTACCGGAGAGTAGGGAAATGAGAGTCAGTAGGAATAAAATGAAGTATATGTGTGTGAATGAGATGGAAGGTGGGGGAAGGAAGTGACTGCAAGGAGCAGAGGTGGTAAAGGTAAATGAATTTAAATTCTTGGGTTCAACGGTACAAAGCAAATGAGGGAGCGGCAGAGTGGTGAAGAACAGAGTGCAGGCAAGGTAGAGAAGAGAAGCAGGAGTGATTTGTGATAGGTAAGTACCTACAAGAGTGAAAGAGAAGGTCCTTAAAACGGTAGTGAGACCAGCAATGTTGTATGGTTTGGTGACAGCGGCTGTGGAGAAAACAAAGGAGGCAAAGCTGGAAGTGGCAGAGTCGAAGATGCTACGATTTTCGCTCAGAGTAACGAGGGTAGACAGGATTAGGAATGAGTATTTTAGAGGGACAACACAGGTACGACAGTTTAGTGAGCAAGTGAGAGAGGCTAGATTGAGATGGTTTGGGCACGTGAAGAGGAGAGATGAGTGGTACATCAGGAAAAGAATGTTGAGGATAGAACCAGCAGGCAAGAGGAAAAGAGAAAGGCCAAAGAGGAGGTTTATGGATGTGATGAGGGAGGACATGAAGGCAGTCGGTGTGGCAGAAAATTATATAAAAGACAAAGATAGATGGAGACAGATGATCCCCTGTGGTGACCCCTAAATGGGAGTAGCCTTAGGAAGAAGAAGTAGACTGAAATTAACAAAATACTGGTACTATAGTGTTTTAAAAATTGGTGGTACTTTTTCAGTACTGGTATAACATGCAACTCTACTCCAAACCGGTGCGACTTCCACCCGTTAGCCAACCTGATGTGCTACCTCCATGGGACACGCTGTTCCAAAGGTGAAGACATCAAATCAGCCACAAAACAGTGTAATAAAGTATCTATCTATCTATCTATCTATCTATCTATCTATCTATCTATCTATCTATCTATCTATCTATCTATCTATCTATCTATCTATCTATCTATCTAATAGTGTTCATGGGAATAATGGTGAAAAATACAGTGCCCTCTGTAATGTTTGAGACAAAGACACATTTTTCATTGATTTACCCCACTTGGGGGACCCCGTATAAAAAGTGTTGTCATTTCTATATAATGTGACTGAATTGTATGCAAATCCCCTTAAATAAAAGTCTGCAATGTGCACTTTAATCTCATCTGAATTGTTTGATTTGTAATTTTAAACTGTGGAGCAGAGGGTTAAGTCGAGGAAAAATGTGTCTTTGTTCCAAACATTATGGAGGGCACTGTAAAATGCTGCACTGCTGCTTCTCTCAATAGGTCTTGCTCAAAACCCTTTTGATCAAAGCTTCTCTTATGAAATAGAATTTCGTTATTTTTACCTTTTCTAGTTTGTCACTTTGTGTTTTGGTTTGCCTTAATTGTGGAAGATCACCCCATCAATTAGTGAATTCAAACCTCTGCCATAGTTTATTTATGGATACATGTATTCCACGGCCACGGAACAAAATTACACACAGTCATCAATACTCTTTTCTAACTTACAGTATAGAGCTTCAAAGGCCTGACTTTATTGCTTGTTTCACAGTGTAAGGCAGCACAGCCTCAGTCTCTCTTGCTTCTGTGTACAGCTTTAAAATGACATCCTACACTGCAAAGTATTACGTTGGTTTTCACAAGTCTTGTGGGTTTCCCATAAGAATGCATGTCTTTATATTGTAGCTGTGTTTTGCTGCAGGCTGCAGGCCAGATGCTGGAACATGTAATATAGCAGCCATTATCTTTTCTTTATAAACTGTAACACTCTGAATCTTCCCGCTTTCACAAATGGAGCAACTGAATATACAAAATCATCAGTGGCTCTAATGCAATGGCCTGCTGCTAGGTGCCTGGGACAAAAATTGAGTGTTAATGTTGTGAGGGATGTCCGGCCATATATTCTGGCCCACACCTCCAAATCGCCAGGTGGAGCCCTCCCAGCAGTATGGAGGCTCCCCGAATTCCAGCAGGGCTTCATGGACCATGTAGTTTTTATAAACAGCCCTGCTGGATACCATGGGGACCACCAGGAGCCACTGTAGGGAGGCTTGAGGAATTCTACGTTCCCGATAACCCGGAAGCACGTCCTGATCACATGACCAGAAGGAACAACGTGCTTCCGGGATGAAGAAAAGGACTTTTAATCTGACCCAGAAGTGATAACGAGTCATGGACTGCAGGGTTGGAACCACTTCCAGGTCAGGGGATATAAAAGGACCTTGGGAAAGCCCAGACGCTGAGCTGAGCTGGGAGGAAGGGTGGCTAAGTGTCTGGGAGAGGAGGATTGGTATTGAGTATTGTTGAGAAGTATTGTATAGTGTTTATGAGTAGTGTGGAGTGGAGGGTGCTTGGTGCACATTATTATAATAAAAATAAAGAGTCTTGGACTTTTACCTGGTGTTTGGCATGGTATCTGAGGGATCAAGGGAGCAATAGTGCCCCCTACTGTTACAATGTGTATCCTCCAAAGAATAATACAAGACACTTCTTGCTTGCAAAGACAGTGTTCAAAACCAGCCAACAATGGATTTAAGATGGAGTATAAAGCATGGTTGTTAATTATGCCATCTATTAAATGTCATTTATAGAGGTTAAATTCACAGAACATCTGACTACCTGTACCTAGCGATACTGTGAAGGCATAACAGACAGTACCAGTCAAAAGTTTGGACACACCCAGACGTTTTCACATTTTTGATAGAATTTGATACCCTTTTTAATCAAGATACCATTAAATTGATTTTAAAAATACAGCCAAGACATTACTGGTGCTGTTAAATAGCTATTTCTGCTTGAAATGACTGATTTTTAATTTACTATTCACATACTGTACTTCATCAATGCAAAAACTCCACTTTCAGCAGCCATTCTGTCAACTGTCCTAATGGTCAATTCCCTTAGCTTATCCTTACTTAGTCATTTTAAATGATATTTAGTTATTAGACAAACCTTTGTAATTGCATTAAGTTTTGCTGAAACGTGCTATTCTGATCACTTGGGTTGCAAGACCCTGGAATTCCTAAAGGTCGGTCCTGGGTTCAAAAATGGCCAGAATGAAACAGCTTTCTCAAGAAACATGCAAGTCTATTGTTCTTTTGTAGAGTATAGGTTATTCCATGTGACAGAATGCCAAGAAACTGAAGATTTCATACAAAGGTGTCTATTAAGGTCTTGAAAGAAGAGGGTGAACTAGATTTAACCAGCATAGATAAAGAAAGGGAAGGCCGAGATGCACAACTGCTTAAAAGGATAAGGATATGAGAGTAGGCAGTTTGAGAAAGAAATGCCTTACAGGTCCTTAGTTGCCTTCTTCTTTAAATGCATGGAAAATACCAGCGTCATCTGCAATGTAGGAAAGACAGCTCTGGAATGCTGGCCTAAGAGGTAGAGTTTCAAAGATAAAGTCAAATCTGAAACTGGCAAATAAAAAGAAAAGAATAAAATGTCCAAAAGAACACAGACATTGGACAGAAGACTGGAAAAGCACATTATGGTCAGCATTCCGGAGTCGTCTTTTCTCTGTTGCAGATGACACCAGTATTAAGTGTGTATTTAATGGCAAAGTCAACTGAGGGCCTAAAAGGTGTTTGTTTCTCAAACTACACACTCTTGATGCGATTCTCCTCTGATGCAGGTGTCCATCTGGGCCTTCCCCTTCTTTTCCTATCCAGGTTTGATGCAGTTTGCTCTCTTCCCTTAAGTCAGTAATAGACACCTGTGCTTGAATTCTTCAGTTTCGTTGAAATCTGTTGCATGGAATAACCTCAACTCTGTAAAAGAACAATAGACTGGCATGTTTCTTGAGAAAGTGGTATAGAAAAGTATATTCTTAAAGTTGATGATTTGCATATATTCAAAGAGAAACATGAGCATATACTGTATGAAAATAAGCATTACATCCTGGTGCACATTAAAATAGTAAGGGTTACAGTTAGTCTTAGACAATGAAGGAGTTAATTAAGAAAGGCCACAAGTAATTTTAGCATTGCAGAGCAGTCTGCCTGCCCTTTTACATGCTTTGTTTTAAATTTCTGTGAATCAAGGACGTTTTGTCTTTTGAAGGAGGTGAGCTAATGAGCAGCTAGATTTTGTTTTAGGTAATGCAGGTGCTGGGTCTTTTGCCTGACATTGACTAAACAAGTACCTCTAAGCATTCAAGGTTTAATTATGGGAACGCTATAGGCAAGCTTTCATATTAGTGCATATATATACTGCAGTATATATACTGCTGAAAAACATTAAATAACACTTTTAATCAATCAGAGTATAGCATCAAGTTAATGAAACTTCTGGGCTATTGATCTGGTCAGTTAAGTAGCAGAGGGGGTTGTTAATCAGTTTCAGCTGCTTTGGTGTTCATGAAATTACCAACAGGTGTACTAGAGGGGCAACAATGAGACGACCCCCCAAAACAGTAGTGGTTTAACAGGTGGAAGGAGGCCACTGACATTTTTCCCTTCTCATCTGTTTTGTCACTCGTTTTGCATTTGGCTACGGTCAGTGTCACTACTGGTAGAATGAGGCATACCTGGACCCTACAGAGGTGGCACAGGTAGTCCAACTTCTCCAGGATGGCAGGCACATCAATATGTGCCATTGCCAGAAGGTTTGCTGTGTCTTCCAGCACAGTCTCAAGGGCATGGAGGAGATTCCAGGAGACAGGCACTTACTCTAGGAGAGCTGGATAGGGCCCCTCGTAGAAGGTCCTTAACCCATCAGCAGGACTGACCGGTATCTGCTCCTTTGGGCAAGGAGGAACAAGATGAGCACTGCCAGAGCCCTACAAAATGACCCCCAGCAGGCAGGTCACTGGTGTGAACGTCTCTGACCAAACAATCAGAAACAGACTTCATGAGGGTGGCCTGAGGGCCCAACATCCTCTAGTAGGCCCTGTGCTCACTGCCTGGCACCATGGAGCTCGATTGGCATTTGCCATAGAATACCAAAATTGGCAGGTCCACCACTGGCGCCCAGTGCTTTTCACAGATGAGAGCAGGTTCACTATGAGTACATGTGACAGACGTAAAAAGGGTCTGGAGAAGCCGTGGAGAATGTTATGCAGCCTGTAACATTGTTCAGCATGACCGGTTGGGCAGTGGGTCAGTGATGGTCTGGGGAGGCACATCCATAGAGGGACACACAGACCTCTGCAGGCTAGACAACGGCACCATGACTGCCATTAGGTATCGGGATTAAACCCTTGGACCCATTGTCAGACAATATGCTGGTGCAGTGGCTCCTGGGTTCCTCCTTGTGCATGACAATACCCGGCCTCATGTGGCGCGAGTAAGCAGGCAGTTCCTGGAGGATGAAGGAGTTGATACCATTGACTGGCCCCCATGCTCACCTGACTTAAATCCAATACAACACCTCTGGGACGTTATGTTTCGGTCCATCCGACGCCACCAGGTTGCACCTCAGACTGTCCAGGAGCTCAGTGATGCCCTGGTCCAGATCTGGGAAGAGATCCCCCAGGATATAATCCGTCGTCTCATTAGGACTTTGTCAGGCATGCATACAAGAACGTGGGGGCCATACAAACTATGTATGATTTGGAGTTGCTGCAATGAAATTTCAGCCAAATGGACTCGCCTGCCTGCCACATCATCTTTTCACTTTGATTTCCGGGGTGTCTATGAATTCAGCCCTCTGTAGGTTATTTTCATTTCCATCAAACAATGTGCCATCCTTTTATTCCTAACACATTACCATATCAGTCCATATCAGTAGAGATTTTTTTCCTTTTGAGATCTGATGTGTTTTCAAAGTGTTCTTTTAATTTTTTGAGCAGTTTTATATATATACTAGTCATTAAGCCCGTTACAATAATGGGCGCTAGAACAGTAGTACATAAACATTAGTAGGAACAGTCTATATTAAATGGCAAGGGACCTTGACCTCATTCTGTTTGTTGGTCCTATTTTTGTTTGTCTTTCAGCCTTTCTTTTGTTGATGTTTACTTGCGGAGCTGACCGTTCTTCGTGGGCTGCCGCCATGTATTGTGTGTCTTTAATTTTCTGTGACAGTAATACTGTCTTGTACGTCCGCTGGCTTGTACGTCCGTAATATACCTTTAATTTTCACTGGCGGTAATACAGGCGTGCGCGTCGGTAATATGCCTTTCATTTTCTCTGACAGTAATATTAGTTTGTATGTGCTGTAATATGTGTCACTGTATTGTGTACCTTTAATTTCCTCTCGCAGTAATACTGGTTTGTATTTCCGTAAAACGCCTGTAATTTTCTCTGACAGTAATATCGCGCATCGCACCGTGCCCCGCGCATGCGCACTTCACCAGAAGACACACACACGGACACCTGGACGCACACAGGGATTTTATTAAAGAGGATATATATATATATATATATATATATATATATATATATATATAGGTTAAAGGAACATTTAAGTTTATATGTCTGTGCCTCTTTATGAATAAGTTACAGAAGAGTGTACTAAACCAGTTTTAAATTATGTAACAATTAATTGTTAAGGACCTGTACTTTTATTTCAAGTAGTCAAGAGGCACCACGCTAAGCTGGCTGCAGCTTAGCCCTTATCAGTGAAGCTGCGTGATGCCGCCTAACTGGCACGGCTGTCTATAACGTCAGCCTTGTTGCTACTGCAACAAGTAAACATTAATTGAATTATTAATTAAGCCGTCCAGTTTTCACAGGTGGGGTCTACTGAGTCCAAAGTAGTGCTGAGAACTAATTAACCAAAGGCCCTCAGTCTTTACTAGCTCAGGATTAGGGAGGAGTGACTAGGTCAGGGGTCGCCAACTCCGGTCCTGGAGGACCACTGTGGCTGCAGGTTTTCATTCTAACCCTTTTCTTAGTGAGTGACCTGTTTTTGCTGCTAATTACTTAATTGACTTGCTCTTGAAGACTCAGACCACTTATTGTTTCTTTTTCCTTAGTTAGCAGCCAAACAATAATGAGATACAAAATGAGCCAAAACAACTGTTGTCCATCATAAAATATCTGAAAATAAAGAAAGATGAAGGTCTTAGGAATGTTGATCTGCTCAGGTCCCCAAAACATTTTACGAGCGCTCTTAGAAAGAGAAAATCAACAATTTTGGAAATGTCTGCTAATGCACCACGAGAGCAGCAACAAGTCATGAAAATAAAGAACGAGTTTAATTAACGACAAGAATTGGAACCTCATTAAGCAGCTGGTTAAAGTGAAATTGGTTGGAGTTTGAGGCCCTAACTTAGTTGGTCTTCTGTTGGCTCACTCACTTCATGTTTCATTTCTGTTTGGGTGCCATTTAAAGAAAGAAATGAAGAAATTCAAGGGAACAAATCTTAAAATAGCAAGTCAATTAAAATGAAAACATAAGAAGTTAATTATGTGCACAAACTGGGCACTCATTAAAAAGGGGTTAGAATGAAAACCTGCAGCCACGGTGGTCCTCCAGGATCAGACTTGACGACCCCTGGACTAGGTGATGCTCACCTCCAGGACGCAAATACATCCTTCAAGCCAAAGGGATTTTACTGAAGAAACAGATAGTGAAGGGTAAATTGTTATGAGGAAGTCTATGAAGGCAGGATATTGTTATGAGAAACGAGGTCATTATTATTAGAAACCCTATAAAGCGCTTGATGGGAAATTGTGTGAAGAGGGGATATTTTGTGATAAGAATTGAAATAAATCTGAAGTTCACGGACTGTTCGGGGCTCAAATCATTTGAACTGATTCTGTGTGTGCGCTGTGCAATAAAGCCTGATTCTGCTGCCTGTCTTGAGATTCTGAGTGCCTTCATTGGGGCTGAGGGTGCCTGTGCTGCCTAATCTGCTTCAACAGTGGCTTCACTGAAACCAGAACTGAACTTTAGGAATGCCAGTACTCCGTTCAAGTGAACAGAATAACAGGTTTCTGTGGTGTTAATACAGTGCATCCGGAAAGTATTCACAGCGCATCACTTTTTCCACATTTTGTTATGTTACAGCCTTATTCCAAAATGGATTAAATTCATTTTTTTCCCTCAGAATTCTACACACCACAACACCCCATAATGACAACATGGAAAAAGTTTACTTGAGATTTTTGCAAATTTATTAAAAATAAAAAAATCGAGAAAGCACATGTACATAAGTATTCACAGCCTTTGCCATGAAGCTCAAATTGAGCTCAGGTACATCCTGTTTCCTCTGATCATCCTTGACATGTTTCTGCAGCTCATTGGAGTCCACCTGTGGTAAATTCAGTTGATTGGACATGATTTGGAAAGGCACACACCTGTCTATATAAGGTCCCACAGTTGACAGTTCATGTCAGAGCACAAACCAAGCATGAAGTCAAAGGAATTGTCTGTAGACCTCTGTGACAGGATTGTCTCGAGGCACAAATCTGGGGAAGGTTACAGAAAAATTTCTGCTGCTTTAAAGGTCCCAATGAGCACAGTGGCCTCCATCATCCGTAAGTGGAAGAAGTTCGAAACCACCAGGACTCTTGCTAGAGCTGGCCGGCCATCTAAACTGAGCGATCGGGGGAGAAGGGCCTTAGTCAGGGAGGTGACCAAGAACCCGATGGTCACTCTGTCACAGCTCCAGAGTTCCTCTGTGGAGAGAGGAGAACCTTCCAGAAGGACAACCACCTCTGCAGCAATCCACCAATCAGGCCTGTATGGTACAGTGGCCAGACGGAAGCCACTCCTTAGTAAAAGGCACATGGCAGCCCGCCTGGAGTTTGCCAAAAGGCACCTGAAGGACTCTCAGACCATGAGAAAGAAAATTCTCTGGTCTGATGAGACAAAGATTGAACTCTTTGGTGTGAATGCCAGGCGTCACGTTTGGAGGAAACCAGGCACCGCTCATCACCAGGCCAATACCATCCCTACAGTGAAGCATGGTGGTGGCAGCATCATGCTGTGGGAATGTTTTTCAGCAGCAGGGACTGGGAGACTAGTCAGGATAAAGGGAAAGATGACTGCAGCAATGTACAGAGACATCCTGGATGAAAACCTGCTCCAGAGCGCTCTTGACCTCAGACTGGGGCGACGGTTCATCTTTCAGCAGGACAACGACCCTAAGCACACAGCCAAGATATCAAAGGAGTGGCTTCAGGACAACTCTGTGAATGTCCTTGAGTGGCCCAGTCAGAGCCCAGACTTGAATCCCATTGAACATCTGTGGAGAGATCTTAAAATGGCTGTGCACCGACGCTTCCCATCCAACCTGATGGAGCTTGAGAGGTGCTGCAAAGAGGAATGGGCGAAACTGGCCAAGGATAGGTGTGCCAAGCTTGTGGCATCATATTCAAAAAGACTTGAAGCTGTAATTGCTGCCAAAGGTGCATCGACAAAGTATTGAGCAAAGGCTGTGAATACTTATGTACATGGGATTTCTCAATTTTTTTATTTTTAATAAATTTGCAAAAACCTCAAGTAAATGTTTTTCACATTGTCATTATGGGGTGTTGTTGTGTGTATAATTCTGAGGAAAAAAATTAATTTAATCCATTTTGGAATAAGGCTGTAACATAACAAAATGTGGAAAAACTGATGCGCTGTGAATACTTTCTGGATGCACTGTACATATGCAAGGTTTCTCTAATAACCAATCAGAATTTAAACATGTATAATTAAGAATTAGCTATGGGAGCTAACCATATCTGTCTATCAGGACACTGAAGGAATGGGGATTTACAGCCATATGTGAATAATAAGTTAAAGATCAGTAATTTCAAGTAGTAACATACATTAGCAACACTTATAATGTCCTGACTGTATTTTTAATAGTGTTTACTTTTTTCTGTCAAGATACAGTAAAGACTGTGTATCTTGATAAAAATAGTATCAATTTCTACCAAAAACATAAACATTTCTGAGTGTGCCCAAACATTTGACAAATGCTGTAAATACAGTGCACTCCTAAGCACTGGCAATATAAAGAAGCAAGTGGGATATGTGAAAAGAGCAAACAATATCAAAACAACCATGAAAAAAATCTTGTCACTCATGTCATATAATCCACATATCATCTCACCCAATCACAACTCACAATGTCCTAAACACATATATTTTTCAAAATATGTAGTCCAATTAACCACTGCTCATAACCAAAATAAAATTCACTCAGACGCGAACGAGCTTTTACATTGAAGAACAGTCTCCCAATGTTACATTTATATTTATATCCACAAAAGGAGTACCTCAGAATTAGTTAGAAGCAGTTTGTGAAACTGCAAGGATGAACTGACCTTGTGCTTGACAGAGCAACTCAGATGTGCACAAGTACAAGTCGTAGTCTCTTCCTGATAATGATTTCACTCGCTTTTCTTGAACTTTTAATCTTCAGCTCATTTTGCAATATTAATATCATGTGAAGTGCAGAGTTTTAGCCAATGAATAAGCTGTTACTGGGCTGCACTAATAACCAAAGGATGAAAGGGGAAGGGAGTGGTGGAGCGGGTCTTCCATTCTAATTCTCGTTCACGTCTGAGTGAGCATTTTCTGGAAGTGGTTTATTTTGGTATTTGGTACACTTTATTAATCCCCAACTATTAAACAATATTTCAGTAAAAATACATGTGTGGGAAACGTTGTGAGTATACAAATGGATGGCTTGACGGGTGACATTGATATTTTTGATGTTGTCTGTTGTAGTCCTGTGTCGGATTCTATCGGGAACTTTTTTTATTTCCTTTAATTTCCTCTCTGTATGAAAACGTTAAGATTATATATTTTTTTTTATTACTGGCTATCGGTACAAACTACATGGGCTAAGTAACATATTGAAAAATATAATCCTTGGGTGGGGTGTTCCTTTAAAAGGGCCCTGCGTGAGAGACTGTGGTTAGGTCAATGTCTGTCCAGTGATGACCTTACCACAGCTTGAATAACCAGTTCAGGCTGCAATATCCCCTAAAGGAACACGCCATCTATCCATCACTCCTACCATCATTTAAAGTACTGGTGTCAAACTCCAGGCCTGGAGGGCCGCAGTGGCTGCAGGTTTTCATTCTAACCTTTTTCATAACAAGTGACCAGTTTTCACTGCTAATTAACTTTTTTTCTTTAGCCCTGTTTTAAGGATTCAGTCCCCTGAATTGATTCTTTTCTTCATTAAATGACAGCCAAGCAGAAATTAGATATGAAACGAGCCAACAGATGACCAATTAAACTGGGCATTCAAACTCCAACCAATTTCACTCCAAACAGTTTCTTAATGAGATGCTGATTCTTGTTGTTAATTGAACCCGTTATTTAATTCCATGGCTTGTTGCTGCTCTCGTTCTGGCACAGCAGACATCTCCAAAACTGTTGATTGTCTGTTTTACTGAGACCCTCCCTCTTCTTTATTTTCAGCTATTGTGTGATGGGCACAGTGGAGCTGGTCATGTGGCTTCTTGTTTTGTGTCTCATTATTGTTTGGCTGCTAATTAAGGACAAAGAAACAACTAAGGGGTCTGAGTCACATCAATTAAAACAAAGACAAAAGAAGTTAATTAGCAGCAAAAACTGATCACTAATTAAGGAGATGGTTAGAATGAAAACCTGCACCCACTGCAGTCCTCCAGGACCGGAGTTTGACAACCCTGATTGAAAATGAAAGGTCGCAAGGATGCTAAAGCCTGTCCTGGCGGCATGAAGTGTAAGACAGCAACAAAACCAAAATGAGACTCTAGTCCACAGTAGGGCACACACCCACACTCACCAAAACAGAGAAAATCTGTAATCACCAATTCATCTACCATGCATGTTTATGGGATTAGAGGGGAAAAAACCCACCAGGACAAGAGGAGAATTTATGGACTCCACACAAACTATGACCAGTCTGAGATTTAAACTGTCTTTAAGAGCAGTGAGATAGCAGTGCTAACCAGTGTCTCACCATGCCATCTTGCAAGAACAAGCCAATTCAAATAAATAAACACTGTCACTTCTAGCATTCTGTTTTTAACTGTGTAATTAGTGTGTGGTTCTGAAAATAACAGCTTAGAGCATTCACTTTCTTTCACTAGGGGTGTACTCTGCCAGTTTGAAGCCATCAGAAAGAATTTTCTGGGTGTTAAATGAATTTTGGATTTGTCTTCTTAGTATGGCGTCTCAAAAAATTCATATTAATCCAAATACTGTATATGTCAGTTTGAAGCTCTGACAAACTGAGTAAGTCACTGTGCCTACTTGAACTCCTGCCACAAAAAAGTAAACTTATGGAGTATTTTGCTTTGGTGTGATGGCCTAGTAACATCACTTCAAGAGAGACCTACCGAATCAACAAGCTAATTAAAAGGGCAAGCTCAGTTACAGGACACACTCTGGAGGTTGTACTGAAGGAGAGAGTTAATATATTTATGTTTATTTAATTGGGTGACACCTTTATCCATATAGACTTAGAACATTTGAGATACAATTGGTTACGTTTCTTTTCTTTTTCCAGTTGGAGCACACGCGAGTGAAGTGACTTACTGAGGTTCAAGCAGTGTCAGTGGCTGGACTTGAACCCGCAACCTCAGGGTTTGAAGTCCAAAGCTTTAACCACTGCACGACACTGCCTATACAAATATATACGACTCAGTGCCATTATGAACAATGCTACACATCCTCTCTATGACACATTAACACCGAGAACTTTCAGCCAATGACTTATTCAGCAGAACTGTGTCAAGAACACGCTAAAGGCTCCTTTGCACCAACAGCAATATGCCTGTATAACACATCAATGTGACTGCGACAGCCAAGTCAAAACTTTTCTTTTTTTTTTTTATTTTTCTTGCTTTATAGTCATTCCACTGTGTGTTCAGACCAAATTGTGTGTGTATACTTATTTATTTATTTACTTATCTACCTATTAATGTATTTATTTATTTATTTACTAGCTGTTCCCCATAGCTCTGCCCGTGTAGTAGTGAAGCAGGACAAACTTTAAAAATCAATACACAAAAAGGTATCACTAACTAAGCGGAGGCAAGTTACGCTCCAAAGCGCAGTGGTAGACCGACTCCTCACTCCTGATGTCATGCTTCCCCCTCCCCTCAGCCTGCAGCCTCTGTCTCAGATTAGCGCAAATAAATCGCTCCTGTAAGCAAACTATGATTCTTAATGTGATGACAGTGTAGCAGTGCTACTTGTAGTTAAAACTGCATCTCCCAGCAGTCCCTGCAGGGGCTGTTGGGGTCAAAGGTGGTCAGAGGGATTTAAAAGGAAGGCAGGTGTCCAAAAGGGAAAAAAGGTGTTTTTTGTTGTTGTATTTTGCGTTGCATTTACCTGTCGGACTGCCTTCTGTTAAGCCATATTTAATCGCTGTGTCCTGGATTGTATTCGTTGTTGGGGTCTGGGTCATCTGTCTACCTGTATGCTGAGGACTGATTGTGGATTCACGGCTTTCCTGCAAGTAAAGGAGCGCTCCGGAACCATTCATCCGTCTTCACCCTTACAGTGTCTACCGGTAGGACTGTTTTTCATTCCCTTACAACATACATATCTCTGGACTTACTCTCGTCATCCTTCATTATATTCATCCATCCATCCATTATCCAACCCGCTATATCCTAACTACAGGGTCATGGGGGTCTGCTGGAGCCAATCCCAGCCAACACAGGGCGCAAGGCAGGAAACAAACCCCGGGCAGGGCGCCAGCCCTTCATTACATGCGGTGTGATATTCCATGGACTTTGCTGTGTGGTGTTTGTGTTTATATGTTTAATGTAATGTCGCCGTGGAGTACTGGGGTGGTATTATTTATATTATTTAATTTCATTACATTCTTTAATTGTTGTTATTCCCCAGTGTGCTTTATTTTGTCTCTGTTTGCAGGCGGGCCAAGGCTGGGAGCATCCCTGGGATCCTCTATAAAAAATAAATAAATCACCGTCAACTTGACGGTGTGAATCTTAGCGGCACCGGACCACTACAACAGAAGTCACAAAATCAACCGGAATATTCAAACAAATTATAGAAAAAGACCCAATCTACATCCGTTAAGTAGTTCTCCCATTCGCTAGCTAAGTGGATGTAAGATACACCCCAAGGCTGGTGCGTGAGTGAGGTGGGCCCTGCCCCCCCTCAGCCCACTGCGTCTCTCTCGGATTCACGCAAATATATCGGTACTGCGGGCCAACTATGATACTTAGCGCAATGAGAGAAGTCGCTAAATCAACTGGAATGTTTAAGTAAATTATAGAAAAAAACCCGATCTAAATACGTTATGTAGTTCTCTCATGAAAAGTCGACAGACAGACGTTGGATTTTATATAAATATAGAAATTTAATGAGTTTATGTTAACAGAAAAATTTCCCCCTGGGGACAAATAAAGTTCTACTTATCTATCTACAGCTTTGTACATTTCTTCTCAGGCTTATTAAGGCACATTCCAAATAAGTATAAATTTAGTTCACTGCCAACTGAGTGAGAGAAGAATGTGATACACTGGTGTTCCATCCAGGTCTGGTTCCTGCCTGTAGACCACTATGACTCTAAATTGGTCCACTCCTTCCACAGGACAAATGTCTTGTTGAATCTCGACTTGTTCCTGACATATCTGGGGCAAACGTTTGCATCCCATCTAAGCTCTAAGGCTAGAATCATAAACGCCAGAAGTAACTCTACTCCACTGAGCCCTTGAGCAAAGCCCTTAACCTGCAGTTGCTTTATCCTGGGTATGACGTTAATCTGCATCCAGTCCTGCAAGCAGGTCCTCCAAATTACAGGGAAAACTTGGGTGTTGGTGGCAGGATTGGCACTCAAGCCAACGTAAAAAAACTCACACTGTTCCTGTGTGGAACTGAGGTGTCACCTACTACACTTGGGTCACCAATCCAGGTTGGTTTGCTGTGTGTTGGGTGTAGTAACACCTGCTCACAACTCCCCCCCCCCCCCCCCTTCATCATCTAACAGAAATGAACAAGTGCCCTACCAATACCAACCAATCCGAGATCACACACTCACCAGCCACTTTATTAGGTATACCAGTTCGATTGCTTGTTAACGCAAATACCTAGCCAGCCAATCACATGGCAGCAACTCAATGTATTTCAGCATGTAGACATTGTCAAGACGACCTGCTAAAGTTCAAACAGAGCATCAGAATGGGGAAGAAAGGCGACTGAAGTGACTTTGAACGTGTCCTTGTTGTTGGTGCCAGATGGGATGGTCTGAGGATTTCGAAACCTGCTGATCTACCGGGATTTTCACACAAGCCATCTGTTTACAGAGAATGGCTCGAAAAAAGGGAAAATATCCAATGAATACCAGTTCTCTGTTGATACCAGAGGTCAGATGAGAATGGCCAGACTGATCTGAACTGATAGAAAAGCAACAGTAATTCAAATAAGCTCTCGTTACAACTGAGGTGTGCAGAAGAGCATCACTGACCACACAACACGTCAAACCTAGAAGCAGATGGGCTACAGCAGCGGTTCTCAAACTGGGGTCCGCAGTCCCAAAGCGGTTTTCGGTGGGACCGTGAGAAATGATTGCATATTCATACTATTTATATTTTTATAATTATTAACCTTTACCATCCGAGGGGAAGTAAGTGACTGAGCTCCATCATTACCCCCATCACCTAGACCCGACCACTAATCAGCTGTTCCATTATTCGCTGCCACCTCATTGTTTTCCCACCGTTATCGCTTGGCACAAACCAGCCCTTATTATTTTTATCATAATCAAAAATTATCGAGTCTTTTGTAGAATCAAAACACTCGTGAACAGTTTTCGTATATTTTAGAAGCAAATAAGAGCACTAAAGGTGGATACAGATAATCAACAACATATTTTACATTTTTTGTGTTTTTAAGTGGTGAAATTGCCCGCTTAACGCAAATGGTTAAGGGAAAGCAGATGCATCCGTCCCATTAAAATTTTAACTTAAATTTAATAACTAAGATGTACGTAATATTTTCTGAATAAATAATTGTTTGTCAAAAAATGTTTTATTCACAGCAGCCTGTGTACCTATGCAGTGCCGCGCAGTGGGTATGTGCACCCTTGTGCAAAGTATTTGGTGCCCCCAACTTTCTTGAATATTGATTTTTTAATTTTTAATAAAAGGGTCCGCGAGCCATTGAACAATTTTTAAAGGGACCGCCGCGCAAGAAATTCTAAAGAAGTTTGAGAACCACTGGGCTACAGCAACAGGGGACCACAACAGGTGCCACTCCTGTCAACTAAGAACAGGCAACTGAGGCTGCAATTCACACAGGCTCACGAAAACTAGACAAAAGAAGACTGAAGAAACGTTGTCTGGTCTGATGGGTCTCGATTTCTGGTCTGACATTCGGATGGTAGAGTTAAAATTTGGTGTCAACAGCATGAAAGCAGGGATCCATCCTGCTTTGTATCAACAATTCAGGCTGGTGGTGGTGGTGTAATGGTGTGAGGGATATTTTCTTGGCACACTTTGGGTCCCTTTGTACTAAGTGAGCATCATTTAAATGCCACTGCCTATCTGAGTATTGTTGCTGACCATGTCCATTCTTTTATGACTGCAGTGTACTCATCTTCTGATGGCGACTTCCAGCAGGATAATGCGCCATGTCACAAAGCTCAGATCATCTCAAACTGGTCTCTTGAACATGACAATGAGTTCACTGGACTCAAATGGCCTCCACTGTCACCAGATCTCAATCTGGTAGAGCACCTTTGGAATGTGGTGGAACAGCAGATTCACATCATGGATGTGCAGCCAACAAATATGCAGCAACTGTGTGATGCTGGCATGTCAATATGGACTAAAATCCCTGAGGAATGTTTCCAGCACCTTGCTGAGTTTATGCCATGAAGACATATGGCAGTTCTGAAGGAAAAAGGGGGTCCAATTAGGTGTACCTAATAAACTGGCCAGTGAGTGTATATTGTTTTGTAAGTTTTTTTATTTGGGTCCGATTAGAAAAGGGTTTATAATAGTCCGTAAGTCATTTTCTAACCCGCTTTATCCTAACACAGGGTCACGGGGGTATGCTGGAGCCAATCCCAGCCAGCACAGGGCGCAAGGCGGGAACAAATCTCGGGCAGGGCGCCAGCCCACTGCAGGGCACACACACACACACACCCACCAAGTCCCAAGCACACACTAGGGACAATTTAGGATTGCCAATACACCTAACATGCATGTCTTTGGGCTGTGGGAGAAAACCGGCGCACCCGGAGGAAACCCATGCAGATACGGGGAGAACATGCGAACCCAGGTCTCCTAACTGCGAGGCAGCAGCACTACCACTGCGCCACCCGGGTTTATAATAGTGAGGGTCAAAATGAGGTTGGGTGTGTGCTGGTGAGAAGATAGTTATAAGTGCCTGTACTGTAGGTGAAAATGTGACTTTTTCTTTTATTATTATTTTTTTATCTAGTATATTCTAAGGCCCCTTTGTGAGCAGGGGTCCCAGAGTCTGCACCCAAGTCACCCTTGAATGTTGAGCAGGCTATGAGCAGAAGGCAGCAACACAACAAAATGTGAACAGATGTGAATGGGTCTGAATACTTTCTGAATCCACTATATTATTTTTATGTTATTATTCCCATTTTCTTTTGAAGTTGTACCTTCACCTTGGGGCCCACAGCAGAGACTTTTTCATTAAAATGAATTCTCACCCACGGACTAATTCAAATCGTGTCATTCTAACCTACGGGATAAATTCAAATCCACTAGCAAATCAGTCTTAAAGCCGAAATCCAGGAAATGGTGGGTCTTGGCACGTAAAACTAATTGTCCGATCCGAAGTGTAACCCACAATCACTAAACGCCTTCGATCGTGTGACGTGAAGGACACTCCGGCCGGTGTGCGGGGCGGTCTGTCCAGCTGCCTCATTGTCACCAGTCCCCGCCCTTCCCCCCTACTTCTCCTCGGTCACGTGGGTGCCTGTGGAAAGTAGGTAAAAGGTCACAGCGCGCGCTGCCAAGAAACCTCTCTTTGCCTGCAACGAAAGAAACAAACCCGCAGCAGTCTGAGGGGGGGTTAGGCTGCCTTCTTCTGAACAAAGCTGTGTTTAATGCACCTTGCACATGCATGCCCGAAAGGCTTATATTCATGATTTTTCATTTCTCAATGAACGCATTCTCCAATTTTCCCTCATAATACAAAAAGACACGGCCCACTATGGGTGATCGTGCCCTATAGCCGAACCGGCCAGGGTCCAGAACGGTGCAAAAAGTGAGCTCGGAAAATTTATGATCACTGCATCCCAATGCATAATCGGATCGGTACACAATTCCGAACTTCCAAAACCCGAGGCTTACTAGTTCCGTGTTTCTTGTTGCTTTGTTGGGGGCGTTTATCACGCGTTGGTTAGTATGATTATGTATTAGAACTTGGTATTAAAATACACGAAAATCTTTGGATGGGGAGTACGAGGTGCTGCAGTACCCCTCTAAAGCCAGGTCATATGTCAGGTAACCAGGCGCTCATGTGGAGCCGTCATACCAGGCGCGACGGAATGTGCGCTTCAGCCACCCTTGGAGAAGACGTGCCTGGGGCCACTCTTCATGAAGGTCATCATCTCTCCCAGGACTTGACCCTGCTGCCACATGCTTGTTGCACGTCCCGTGGGGGTTTCGAGCTCGATTTTCTTTTCAAAACTATACGCAGCCTAAAAGCACTGCATTGTGCGGGGGTGTGGTATGCCTGAATAAACTCCGGATCCGCTACTCCTGTTGAACCCCTTGAATATAAAGCGATCGGACCGCATGCTGTTCCTTAATCAATACTTTCAGATGGTCGTTTCATAGGTCAATTAAGAAAACCAGTTGTACATGACCAAAGCTAAAACTGGGCTTTATCGAAATTCTCTCAAAATTGTTGTTACTCGGCTCTGATAAACCCCTGTTCTCACATTTACCATGAACTTTATTAATTAAACGTCATCTCATGTCGCGCACACATCAAAAGCCAAACGATTTTAAACACTGTGCGCCACATCCGCAGTGATTCACAACAATTGACAGTCATCATTGATTCTACAACAGAAGAAGCAAACGGAATTGAACTTACCTGCTGCACTAAATACGGGACGCCGTGATGCTTGAAACGTTAAGTGGATGGGAAAGGAACAACGGAGTACGATGGGTCTGGAAGTGCAGTGCGCACATGCAGAACTCGACTGCCTGTCAACGACGGAGAGTGAATGGGAATGTCAACGCAGCGTAAAAAATACCGGGCTCTGTCTACCAAGACCTGCCCCTAGCGTCACCAGCTGCTAAAAGTGAACCAGCTCAACGCGGATGAGAGGCGGAGCTTGTGAGGTGGAGGCGGGAGGCTTCAGCTAGGAGTGCGCCTGCGTGAAATGACGTTATGTAGCAGAAACCACTCTACTCCACATCTACCGCTCGTAAACACGGAAGTCTACAGCTGGAGAAGTCTCGCCAGCACCGGTAACGGCCAAGAATGACGTTACTGTCTCGATTCCTACATTTTTTTTTTATTTGTTAGGTAAGTTTTTCATTGTATAGGCAATCGATGGAGTTAACATAGACTTGTTTTGCGCTTGTCGATCCCCTGGGACGTTCCGCGCCCTCCATATACACTGCGGACAGATGACATAGTGAGTCAGATCGACGTGTTCATTTTTTTATTCCTCTCCAAGGATAAACCGAATTTGTGCTGGTTAATGTTTTGCAGCTATTTAAAATACAGTAATTACATTTTGCGGTTCGCTTTGAACGCGAAAAACTCGGTATGCTCGAAGTGATAAACTTTCCGTCTTTTACATGATCCGGAATTGGCCGGGGTATTTCGTAAGACATTCGGCTTCAGTTGTGTTGCCGTCTGTTAACCGGGTGTATCAGAAGCCCTGAGTAAAATCAGGGGTACTACAGCTCCAGTCTTGGAGGTCCACATCGGCTACAGGCTTTTGCTTTAACCAAATTTTCAATTAGAACCCATTTACTACTAAAGCCGTATGTTTTGGGGCTTGGATTTAGTTAACTGTCTTGTTACGAATTCAGAACCCTTAATTGCCTATTTCAGTTTTAAACGGCTGAATTGAGGCTTTAATTATTTTCGTGCTTTCTTAACCAGACACCAGTTAATACTGATGTGCAACCAACAAAGGAAGCAGCCGCTCTCCAGCTAACGTCCTTTCATTTAAAACCTGTGTATATGCGCCATGAAATATCTGTGTTAATGCAATGTTTTGAAATAAATTAAAGAGAAGGAAAGAACTAAGAGGTACAAATCTGTTCTGGACCACAAAACACATGGATAATGTTCTCAGAAAATGAAAAGCCTACAATGTGACAAACATATGACTTGGAGCAATGAACACACTAAGAAGCCAACAACATTATTTATTGTTATAGCACATTTTCATACAAACAATGTAGCTAAAAGTGCATTACAAGATGTCAAAGAGAAAGTTACAAGAAAAGCAACAACAAATAAGGTGAGGTAAGAATATCCATATTACTATACGAGAATGGTAAACCGGAAGGCATGGACCCAGGTACACGGCGGTGGACGCAGGAGACAGTGCGCAGGCGCCAACAGCGCGCGTCTCATAAACCGCAAGCGAATTCTGATCCACCGAGAACGAAGGAGTCACGGCTCAAAAACGAAAGAGCTCAACTAACAAAGGAGTCACGGCTCAAAAACGAAATAGCTCAACTAACGCCACACAGAAAAGAGGATTCTGCACTGCACCCCAGAGTCAAACGGAAGACACTACGGGGTCCGCAAAGGTCCACAAAGATTGTACAAAAGGCGCAGGCGCCTACAACACGCTTCTGAAGTAAACGTCCACACTACACAGCTTGGTCTGGGTAATAAGAATAAACGAACTCTCCGTATTAAATGTACGGCATCCTCGCCCGTCCAAACCATATAGCATATGTGAATAACGTTACAGTGATGCATTATTAACAGTACAACCACAGAAAACGCTCCGTATTAACAGTAAATGCAATTATCCATATTACTAACGGTAGACAACGGATAACTAATGGAGTCACGGCCCCGGCTCCAAAACGAAACTTTTCAACTAACGGACATACAGAAACGAGCCCGCCTAAATACAATTAATGAACACCGGTGCCTACAACGCGCCTCTGAAACAGCAGAGGCAATAGATAAACGGCAAAGAAAGGAACGACAACAGCCGCTAAACAATTCCGCCAATTAGCTGACAACGCATTCTGTAATGCGTCCACTATTAATGAACATTCATTAGGATTACTGAATATCATTTGCTGTCATTGTCATTCACTTAACTTCCCTGAAGAAACAACTGGCAATACAACTAATGAGTTTACACGTTGTTGTCAAAGGGGTCAGGTTAGACTGCCTCCTTTAGATGAATATCCTAAATATCTACGGATGTTTCTAACTAACAATGTACCCGAAAGTAAAAACTTTATGGACTGCATTAGATACTACAATAGTTCATTTGCTTTTGCATCTACCGGGTAAATATCAGGCCACCAGCTGGCAATGGCCCATACTGCTTCGCGTATGTGGACAAATATTACATCGGATTGGAACAGTGCACCCTGAGCCAAATCACGAACGCAAATATGCACAGATCTACGTGTTAGATCCAGATGACGCAATCTATCAACGAATGAACCAATATATCTCATACATTCATCAATGTATTTCGGGTTACCCAACACCGGGGGTTGGCGAGCGAAGCGAGCATGGGGCAGAGCCCCCTTGTTAATGAATAAGTAACGAGATAAAAATAAATCCATAAACCTTATAAAACATACACTATATTGCTAAAAGTATTGGGACCCCCCTCCAAATCATTGAATTCAGGTGTTCCAGTCACTTCCATGGCCACAAGTGTATAAAATCAAGCACCTAGACATGCAGACAGCTTCTACAAACACTTGTGAAAGAATGGGTCTCTCTCAGGAGCTCAGTGAATTCAAGCGTGGCACCATGATAGGATGCCACCTGTGCAATAAGTCCATTTGTGAAATTTCCTTGCTACTAAATATTCCATGGTCAACTGTTAGTGATATTATAACAAAGTGGAAGCAATCGGGAACAACAGCAACTCAGCCACAAAGTGGTAGGCCATGTAAAATCACACAGTGGGGACAGCGCATGCTGAAGTGTGCAGAAGTCGCCAACTTTCTGCTGAGTCAATAGCTACAGACCTCCAAAAGCTCAAGAACGGTGCGTAGAGAGCATCATGGAATGGGGTTTCCATGACTAAGCAGATGCCTTACATCACCAAGTGCCATGCAAAGCGTCAGATGTAGTGGTGTAAAGCCCACCGCCACTGGACTTTAGAACCAATGAAAAGAACTCTTAATGCTTCAGTATATGAAACCATTTTGTATAATTTCATGCTCCCAACTTTGTGGGAACAGTTTGGGGATGGCCCTTTCCTGTTCCAACATGACTGCGCACCAGTGCACAAAGAAAGCTCTATAAAGAAATGGTTGAATGAGTTTGGTATGGAGGAACTTGACTGGCCTGCACAGAGCCCTGACCTCAACCCGATAGAACGAAAACCTTTGGGATGAATTTGAGCGAGCCAGGCCTTCTCGTCCAACATCAGTGCCTGACCTCACAAATGCTCTCCTAGAAGAATGGTCAAAAATTCCCATAAACACACTCCTAGACCTTGTTGAAAGCCTTCCCAGAAGAATTGAAGCTGTTATAGCTGCAAAGGGAGGGCCAACTCCATATTAAAGCCTATGTATTAAGAATGGCTACAGCAGACCCCCGTGACTCTGTAGTTAGGATATAGCGGGTTGGATAATGGATGGATATTAAGAATGGGATGTCATTAAAGTTCATGTGTGTGTAAAGACAGGCGTCCCAATACTTTTGGCAGTATAGTGTATATAATTAGAAGAAGAGTAATGCCCTTATCTACACTATCATAACCATATAATTAAATGCCAAGTTTTGTCATCTGCTAGGCTTCTTAGTATGAAACTGATGAAAACCTGCAGCCATTACATACCTCTAGGACGATAGTTGAGTACCCCTGAACTAAGTGCTTTACTGTATACTATATTTGTAGTTTTTTTTTTCCCCCCAAGGGCAAATATGGTAAGCAATGCAGCATAGTGGTTAGGTCTTTGGACCTAGGACTTCATTCAAATCCTAAGGTTGTGAGTTCATATTTTGCTACTGACTTTGTGTGGCCATGAGCAATTCACTTCAGCTGCCTGTGTTTCAGCTAGAAAAACAAGAAGTGTAACTAACATACATTGGTATCTTGAATGTTGTAAGTTGCCTTGGATAAAGGTATTAGTCTAATGATAAGCAAAAATAATATTATTAGGCCACAGGAGTTGTTTACTCTTACAAGTCAGCCCTGGTGAACATTTAAGTTCTCAAAAAACAGCATTTTAGAGAGAAAATAGACGTGGATTCAGGTAATCTATGGGTATAAATGTAAATGTGTATATATAGACAGACACACACACTACCAGTCAATAGTTTTAGAACTCCTCAGTTTTAGGTTAGTAAAATCTGAAAAAAATAGGAAATATCAAAATATTACAAATGGGCCTTCTTCAGGTACAACCTACACATGTTCTACAGCAATTAAAGTAAATTAAGCCTTACAAGTTGAAGCAAACAATTTGCATAGGTGTCCCAACTGCTGCTGATTTACTTAAAAACCCTCTGCTTAAAGCAGAGTTGGAACAGACTGTGTTACTGCACCCTCTGAAGTACTACTTAGGCAACATTCCAGTGATAATGGCCAGAAAATGGTAATTAACAGATGCAATGACACAGAGAATTATTACCCTTAAAAGTGTAGGCCTTTCATTTACTTAAATTGCGAAAGGCATTCCTCCTGTGAAGAGGTGACTTTGTGCAGTCCGCTGTAATCCACAGTATTTCAAGGCCCTGTTGTGTCCTTCAATGAATGGCTTTCTTACTGCCACTCGTTCTGTCAAACCTGCAGCGCAAAGTCTCCTCTTCACAGTAGAAACAGACACTTGCTTTTTTCAACCTGCACTTTTAAGCTGTGCTTGAAGCGGTTGTGCTACGAGGCACCAATCATGCAAGCTGGTGACCCTCAGAAACTTTCCTTCTGATTGGTTAGAATGTTAGAACACTCTGGACGAGAATAGGGCCATTCAGCCCAACAAACCTTGCCAGTCCTATCCACTTATTTCTTCCAATACACATCAAACCGAGTTTTGAATGTCCCTAAAGTCTTACTGTCTACCACACTACTTGGTAGCTTATTCCAAGTGTCTATCAGAGCGGTGGCTCTGAGGCTAGGGATCTGCACTGGCAATCGGAAGGTTGCCGGTTTGAATCCCATAAATGCCAATAGGGACTCTGCTCTGTTGGGCCATCGAGCAAGGCCCTTAACCTGCAATTGCTGAGCGCTTTGAGTAGTGAGAAAAGCGCTATATAAATGCAAAGAATTATTATTATTATTATTGTTTGTGTAAAGAAAAACTAACTATTGTTTGTGCCATATTTTCCCTTAACAAGTTTCCATCTGTGTCCCTGTGTTCTTGGTGGTCTCATTTTAAACTCAAGATCCACTGGACTAATTCCCTTCATAATTTTAAACACTTCAACCATGTCACCTCTTAATCTCTGTAAAGGCTCAGCTCTTTTAATCTTTCCTCATAATTCAACCCCTGTAGCCCTGGACTCAGTCTAGTTGCTTCTCTCTGCACCCTTTCTAGTGCTGCTATGTCCTTTTTTTTAGCCTGGAGACCAAAACTGCACACAGGATTCCAGATGAGGCCTCACCAGTGTGTTATAAAGGTTGAGCAGAACCTCCTGTGACTTGTACTGCAATCTGACATCTGTTAGCCTACTTAATGGCTTCTGAACACTGTCGGGAAGTCGATAGCTTAGAGTCCACTATGACTCCTAAATCCTTCTCGTAAGATGTACTCTCGATTTTCCGACCGCCTATTGTGTATTCAAACCTAAAGTTTTTACTTCCTATTTGTAATACTTTACATTTACTGACATTAAATTTAATCTGCCACAAATCTGTCCAAGCCTGTATGCTATCCAAGTCTTTCTGTAATGATGTAACGGATTCCAAGTTATCTGCTAATCCACATATTTTGGTGTCATCTGCAAACTTAACCAGATTGTTACTTATATTTCTATCTAAATCATTTATATATATTAAAAATAGCAGAGGCCCCACCATTGACCCCTGATGGACACCATTCTTGACATCGGCCAATTCTGAAGAGGTTCCTCTCACCATCACCTTCTGCGTCCTGTGTCTGAACCAATTATGCACCCATCTAAAAACACCCTGAACTCCCACTTCTTTTAATTTGATGCCCAACCTGTCATGTGGCACTTTATCAAATACTTTGGTCTGCCAGATCTCTTCCTGTCAGAGTTTCACAGTTTACTGTGTCCTACGCAATCCCAAGGCAATTGGGCTCATTGACACTTTGATTTTTTTTTTGCAGTTTCACTAAATGAAAGGCCCGCACTTTTAAGGGTTATAATGCTCTGTCTCATTTCATTTGTTAATTGCAGTTTTCTTGCCATTTTCATTGGACTCTTGTAAAAGCAGGACTTCAGAGGGTGTAGTAACACAGTCTGCTCCAAATCTGCTTTAAGACACACAGAGGGTTTTTGATTAATCAAGAATTTGGGACACCAACTGAATGAATTCCACAACCACATCAACTCAATATTCCCTGTAATCCAGTTCACTGTGGAAAGACATATGAACCAACATATCAATTTCTTGGACATCTCCATTGACAAAGGTAATGTCGCCACCCTGATTGCAAGTGTTTATCACAAGGAATATTATGAGGACAAAATGTTACACTTTTCTAGCAATCACCCCTGATTACATAAATTGAGTTGTTTTACACCACTATTCAAAAGTGTTTACACCCATTGTAATATTAAGGAAATGCAAAAGAGTGAAAGACCCCATCTTTTCCATCTGTTCACATCAAACAATGCTTACATAGGAGATGCCAGAAAACTCGGGAAAACAAACGAGTCTAATCTGATCACCCATCCACCCTGGCACAGCCTTCTTTATCATCGTGGTGTATCAGAAAGTACACCACGCATCCTTTCCAGATCAGGCGTCAAAATAGCACATAAGCCTGCAAACACTCTGAGGACAGACCTTTTTTAATGTCAAAAGCAAGACATTGGCAGCAGAGACATGGAACGCAGTATACAGTATGCCATGCAGTGCATGCCCAGCTGTACAGTATATGTGGGACAAACATTTGAAACCCTCGCAACATGAATACAAGAACATCGCAATGCTGCCCGAAGTATACCAAGTCAACCAGACACATGTTTAACTGGGACACAGTGTGAGTAAAATTAATGGCTAATACTAAAAGTGCCAGATTGCTGGCTGGATCGTGGCCATCAAACGAAAATGCCATTAACAGACATTAGGACATGAACCCAGCATATACAGGCTTAAAAAGAAGAAGAACCACATAATAAATAAGACTTTATAATCAAAACCCTCCAACCTCACCTTATTAATCCACCCCTTCCCCTACACCCACCCTCCAATCCCCCTCCCATTCACCCACCCCCCCTCCTCATTTGGTATGTATTGCCTTTGATTCTTGTAGGAGTTGAAAAGCTTAGGAATAAAAACCATTTTAAGATACGTGACTCATCTTCTCTATTTGTGGATTTCTAGCCACAAATATGCAACTCTCTCACAGACCATCCATCCATCCATTATCCACTGCTTATCCAAGGTCGGGTCGCGGGGGGGCAGCAAGCCTAAGCAGGGAAGCCCAGGACCTCCCTCTCCCCAGCCATCTCCTCCAGCTCCTCTGGGAGGAACCCCGAGGCGTTCCAAGGCCAGCCGGGAAATATAATCCCTCCAGCGTGTCCTGGGTCTGCCCGTGGCCTTCTCCCAGTGGGGCATGCCCGGAACACCCCCCCCCCCAGGGAGGCATCCAGGGGGCATCCTAACCAGATGCCCGAACCACCTCAACTGACTCCTCGCAATGCAGAGGAGCAGCGACTCTACTCTGAGTCTCTCCCGGCTAACTGAACTCCCCACCCTATCTCTAAGCGGAGAAAACTCATTTTGGCCGCTTGTATCCGCAATCTTGCTCTTTCGGTCACTACCCAAAGCTCGTGGCCATAGGTGAGGGTAGGAATGTAGATGACTGGTAAATCAACAGCCTCGCCTTTTGGCTCAGCTCTCTCTTCACCACGACGGACCGTTGCAGAGCCCATATTACTGCGGATGCCGCACTGATCCGTCTGTCAACCTCCCGCTCCATTCTTCCCCTCACTCGTGAACAAGACCCTGAGATACTTGAACTCCTCCACTTGAGGCAGTACTGTGTTCCCAAACCTGGAGAGAGCATTCCACCCTTTTCCGGCAGAGAACCATGGCCTCAGATTTAGAGGTACTGACTCTCATCCCCGCTGCTTCACACACGGCTGCGAACTGCTCCAGTGAGAGCTGGAGGTCACTGTCCGATGAAGCCAACAGAACCACGTTATCCGCAAATAGCAGAGACGAGATTCTGAGGTCACTGAACAAAACCCCCTTCGCTCCTTGGCTGCGCCCTAGAAATTCTGTCCATATAACTTATGAACAGATTCGGTGACAAAGGGCAGCCCTAGCGGAGTCCAACCTCAACAATATATGAGTCCGACTTGTTACCGGCAATGCGGACCAAGCTCCTGCTCCTCCTGTACAGGGACTGGATGGCTCGTAACAACGAGCCTTGTACCCCATACTCTTGGAGCACACCCCACAGGATGCTTTTAGGGACACGTCGAATGCCTTCTCCAAATCCACAAAACACATGTGGACTGGTTGGGCAAACTCCCATGCCCCCTCCAGGATCCCTGGCCAGGGTGTAGAGCTGGTCCAGTGTTCCACGGCCAGGATGGAATCCACATTGTTCCTCTTGAATCCGAGATTCGACCATCGACCGAACTTCTCTTCTCAGCACCCCTGAATAGACCTTACCGGGGAGGCTGAGGAGTGTGATTCCCCTATAGTTGGAGCACATCCTCCAGTCACCCTTCTTTAAAAAGGGGAACCACCACCCCTGTTTGCCAATCCAGAGGCACTGGCCACGATGTCCATGCGATGGTGCAGAGACGTGTCAACCAGGACAGCCCCACAACATCCAGAGCCTTGAGGAACCCAGGGTGAACCCAGGCCCTGCCACCTTGGAGCTTTTTAACTACCTCGGCGACCTCAGCTCCTGTTATGGACGGCCCCCCCTTCCCGGAAGTCCTCCAGCTCTGCTTCCTCTAAGAAAGACATGCTGGTGGGATTGAGAAGATCATCGAAGTATTCCTTCCACTGGTCAATCACATCTGCAGTTGAAGTCAGCAGGGCCCCATCTCCACTGAACACAGTGTTGGTGGAGCACTGCTTTCCCCTCCTGAGGCACCTGACGGTTTGCCAGAACCTTCTCGGTGCCGACCAAAAGTAGGTTTCCATGGCTTCCCCAAACTCCTTCCATGCCCGAGTTTTTGCCTCTGCAACAGCCGATGCCGCCACACGCTTAGCCCACCGGTACCCCTCAGCTGCCTCTGGAGTCCCACTAGTCAACCAGACCTGATAGGACTCTTTCTTCAGCTTGACGGCCTCTCGAACCTTAGGTGTCCACCACCGGGTTCGTAGATTGCCACCACGAGAGGCACCGACAACCTTGCAGCTACAGTTCCATTCTGCTGCCTCAACAATGAAGCTCGGTGCATGGCCCATTCAGACTCGATGTCTTTCGCCTCCCTCGGAATGAGGTTGAAGTTCTGCCGGAGGTGGCAGTTAAAGATCTTTCTGACCGGTTCCTCCACCAGACGTTCCCAGCAGGACCCTCATTATTCGTTGGGGTCTGCCTGGTCTGTCCGGCAGCCTCTCCCGCCATCTGATTCCAACTTACCACCAGGTGGTGATCAGTTGACAGCTCTGCCCCTCTTTTCACCTGAGTGTCCATGATATAAGGTCGCAGATCTGATGACACGATTACAGAGTCGATCATCGAGCTGCGACACTTGGGCATCCTGGCGCCAAGTGCACTTATGGACACCCTTATGCTTAGAACATGGTGTTCGTTATGGACAATCCATGGCCTGCACAGAAGTCCAACAACTGAACACCACTCGACTTTAGATCAGGGAGGCCATTCCTTCCAATCACGCCTCTCCATGTTTCACTGTCGTTGCTGACGTGAGCGTTTAAGTCTCCCAGTAGGATGATAGAGTAAGCCAGCGCCTCTTCCAGGGACTCCAAGAAGGCTGGGTATTCTGAACTGTTGTTCGAGCGCATAAGCGCAATACAACAGTCAGAGTCCTTCCCCCAACTCGAAGGTGTAGGGAAACAACCCTCTCGTCCAACAGGGAGAACCCTACGTACAGGGCCTCGAGCCGGGGGGTCATAAGCAAGCCCACCCCTGGCGGACGCCTCTCACCCACAGCAACTCCAGAGTGGAAGAAAGTCTGCCTCTCTCAAGAGGATTGGTTCCAGAGCCCAGACCATGCGTAGAGGTGAGCCTGACTATATCTAGCTGGTACCTCTCGCACCAGTTCAGGCTCCTTCCCTGCCAGATAGGTAACATTCCATGTCCCAAAAGCCAGTTTCGGCAACCGAGGGTCGGAACGCCAGAGTTCCCGCCTTCGGCAACCACCCATATCACATTGCACCCGACCCCTGTGGCCTCTCTTGCAGGTGGTGGGCCCACAAGAGAGTCTCTCACAGACCATTACTTCTATATAGGTACAATATATACAGAATATATATATCACAACTGAGGGCACCGTGGCGGATGTTAGCCAACTTGCTGACCAACCACAAGTGTTACCTGGTAGGTAACCACCCATACAATCAGATTGTGATTCAGACTACGAATGCCGTGAATGTAATTACCCCGATCTACATGCTGTCAAATAAACGAACCACACGCCGTGGCGCAACGTTAGGGGCTTCGCCTCTAGCGCTGACGTCCGAGGTTCGATTCCCGAGAGGGAGTGCAGTAGAGTGTTTACGCCTGATGAGCCCAGAAATTAGGGCGAAACACGTGTCGCGAACTCTTTGCATTATTTGACAGTAAACTATTTCAACCATTCTATGATCTGCTTCTCACAACTGAGGGCACTGTGGCGGATGTTAGCCGACTTGCTGACCAACCACAAGTGTTACCTGGTAGGTAACCACCCATACAATCAGATTGTGATTCAGACTACGAATGCCGTGAATGTAATTACCCCGATCTACATGCTGTCAAATAAACGAACCACACGCCGTGGCGCAACGTTAGGGGCTTCGCCTCAAGCGCTGACGTCCGAGGTTCGATTCCCCGAGAGGGAGTGCAGTAGAGTGTTTACGCCTGATGAGCCCAGAATTAGGGCGAAACACGTGTCGCGTACTCTTTGCATTATTTGACAGTAAACTATTTCAACCATTCTATGATCTGCTTCTCACAACTGAGGGCACTGTGGCGGATGTTAGCTGACTTGCTGACCAACCACAAGTGTTACCTGGTAGGTAACCACCCATACAATCAGATTGTGATTCAGACTACGAATGCCATGAAAATATATATATATATATTATATATATATATATATATATATAATTATATATTATTTGGGCCCAGCCAAAACACAGTGAAGGACCGGGGAAAGGGATTATGCCTCCCCTGGACCATGATAGGGCAGCCGCCCTGGTTTGTGTGGAGGCTACGGGAACTGAGCTTGGAAGCTCAACCCTACAGGGGCCTGTGGTCACCGCCAGGGGGCACCCGGAAGACTGTGAAGCCCTAGACGTCAGCACTTCCGCCACACCCTGAGGTGCTGGCGTAAGTATTACCAGGGACACCCGGAGTGCTTCTGGGGTGCTCATGCGGCACTTCCGCCACACCATATATATATATATTGTCACACACGCGTGATTAGGGGACAACTAAAGGGCCTGAGTAGATGTAATTCCACGCTGGACCAGGTGTTGGCGAAGTGCACTGATTCTCTCAATTCCTTGCAGACCATTCTCGGGAAATCCCACTCGGTTCTGGGGCAACCAACGATGTCACTTTTCGGTTCCGGTCATGATGACATCACATCCTCTGTGAGCATTTAAAAGCTGCCATCTTAAGGCAATAGTCAGTTCTGTTTTGGACTCAGTCATGTGAACATGTCTATTCTATTTAATCAATATTGCAGCCAGCCGAGCGAGTGGATATATCACTTGAATCTGCTGAAACCGTGGAAGGAAAGGGATCCCGATCCCTCCTCCGGCCAGCCCACTCATTCTTTGTTCAGACCAACACACTTAACTTTGGGTCTAACTTAAACACCTGACAGAGATGAGAGTTTGAAGCAGTTACAGTATCTCATCCATCCCGGAGGTGGTAGACGAAAAACCTGGATGGACCTCTTTGATCGCCCACGACATTGTGACTGAACCCGGGGTTATAATCCGAGAGCACCCCTATCATCTTCCCGAGGCAAAGAAGGCTGAAGTGGAGTTTGAAATCAAGCACATGCTGGACTTAGGAGTCATAGAAGAAAGTTATAGTCACTGGTCCAGCCCAATGGTCTTGGTTAGTAAGCCCGACAGAAGTTGGAGGTTTTGCAATGACTTCCATCGACTTAATCAGGTCTCCCAATTTGATGCTTATCCTATGCCTCAAGTGGACGACTTCCTTGAAATGCTTGGACAGGCAGAATATTTGACCACACTTGACATGACCAAGGGGTACTGGCAGGTTCTTTTAACGGACTCCGCAAAAGGTCAAGACTGCATTTAGCACCCCTAGTGGACACTGGCAGTATTGTGTCCTTCCATTCAGGTTACGTGGGGCTCCTGCGGCTTTCCAGCGTCTGGTGGACAAAGTGCTCTGCCCCCATAACACGTATAGTGCTGCCTACCTAGATGATGTCGTCATCTTTTCCAGCACATGGAAGGAACACCTACAGCTCGTCCGAGCGGTATTATGGACGCTGGGTGATGCCGGTCTTCGGATCAATCCAAAAAAATGCATTTTTGGGTTGAAGGAAGCCAAATATTTAGGCTACCTGGTGGGTCATGGTACTGTGAAGCCACAGTGGTCTAAAGTAGATGCCATTTTGAAATGGCCCCATCTGTGAACCAAGCGGCATGTCCAAGCATTTCTCAGTTTAGCCGGGTACTACCGCCTGTTTGTACCTCAGTTTGAGTGATTTAACAAAGAAGAGGGCCCCCAACATTGTGGTATGGTCCGATATGACAGAAGCTGCATTCAGTGACTTAAAACGGGCCCTGTTTTGAAAGCACCTAACTTTTCGCATCCTTTTATTCTCTAGACGGACGCTTCGGACATAGGCCTAGGAGCATTGCTGAGCCAAAGCGTTGATGGTGCTGAACACCCCTTCATGTTCTTGAGCTGGAAACTGCTGAATCAGGAGACTAGGTATGCAGCAGTGGAAAGAGAGGCTCTTGCGATCAGGTGGGCAATTACACAGTTGAGGTACTACCTCCTAGGTCGGGAGTTTTCACTTGTCACGGACCATGCACCTTTACAGTGGATGGCCCTACACAAGGAGTCCTACCCTCGAGTCACTAGGTGGTTCCTTGATCTGCAACCTTATAAGTTCTCGCTCGTTCATCGGAAGGGCTCTCTCCACACCAATGCCGATGCTCTCTCTCATGTTCACAACCTCTCGGTGCAGGTCACCCGACCCAACAGGTCTGGGCTGGGGGGGGAGGTCCTGTCACACATGCGTGATTAGGGGACAACTAAAGGGCCTGAATAGATGTAATTCCACGCTGGACCAGGGGGTGGTGAAGTGCACTGATTCTCTCAGTTCCTTGCAGACCATTCTTGGGAAATCCTGCCCGGTTCTGGGGCAACCAACAACGTCACTTCCGGTTCAGGTCCTCATGACATCACATCCTCTGCGAGCATTTAAAAGCCGCCATCTTAAGACAATAGTCAGTTCGTTTTTTGGACTTAGTCGTGTGAATTAATATTGCAGCCGGGAAATATTGTATGGGTGGCTGCCCCAACCCTTCCCAATGTCTCTTGGTCATTCTTGTTACAATATATAATATATATATATATATATCCTATATATATGTAAAGTAAAATTTAAGGCCAGTACAAAAAGTGCCAGAGAGTTGGCCGAGTCTTGGCTATCAGATGAAAACGCCATCAACAGACACTTGGACATAAATCCAGCATATGCCAACTAAAAAAGGACATGTACACAATAATTAAACTATACAACCCCCCCCCCCCTTGATCATACTGACTTAGTCACAATCAACCCCCCCCCTCCCCTTGATCATACTGACTTAGTCACAATCAACCCTGAAATGTGTTGCTATATATTGCCTTTGATTCTTGTAAGTCTAAGCATTATCCTCTGATGAAGACCCCTGATAGGGGTTGAAAGCTCATGAATAAAACTATTTTATGATACGTGATTCGTTTTTTCTTCCTTCGTGGATCTCCAACTGCAAATATGCAAACCGTATCACAGACCTTCTCTTCCATATATATATATATATATATATATATATATATATATATATAAGTATATATATATATATATATATATATATATATATATATATATATATATATATATGTATATATATATATATAAATAAAATACAACGTCTGTCTGGCTATCTGTCCGCTTTTCACGAGAGAACTACTTAACAGATTTAGATCAGGTTTTTGTGTATAATTTGCTTGAAAATTCCAGTTGATTTTGTGAGTTCTGTCATTGCACTAAGAATCATAATTTGCATGCAGGAGTGATATATTCGCATTAATCCGAGACAGAGGCTACGGGCCGAGGGTGGGGGAAGCGTGACGTCAGGAGTGGGGAGCCGGGCAGGCCCTCATCACTCACGCGCCAGCCTCCATTTGAGTTGGTCTAACCTCTGCATTTTGGAGTGTTCCTTGCTTCCGGTTAGTTAGCGATACCTGTTTGTTTATTAACTTTTAAAGTTTGTCCTGTTTCACTGCTACACGGGCAGAGCCATGGGGGACAGCTAGTATATATACATAGACTCACTCATCGACAAAAACAATCTTAAACAGCTTTTTAACAGTTTAGTTAAAAAGGTGAAATTTGGCAGGATGAGATACCTAGTGTCCTAGATGTTGTGATGGCTAGCCGTGGCCCTTTCCCGGCCTGGAGGCCAATATATTGGAAGAACCAGGGAGCAGAAGTGCACAGCCTCCCCTGGACTGCTAGATGGTGGCCCCCTCTGGGTTAAAGTGGCACTTTCAATTCCTGCAGGGCTCCATGTGAGTTGTAGTTTGACAGGGCCCTGTTGGGTTCCAAAGGGGCTGCCAGGGGGAGTTGCCCAGCCCTGCCTGGGACTTCCACCATACTTGGGAGTAATTCCAGATCTCCCTAACAAGCCACCCGGAATATTACAGGGTGCGGCTTAAAAGGAGCCACCTCACTTTACTTGGGGAGCCAGAGTCAAGTGGAAGAGGACGAGTGGAGGCTGAACGATAAAGAGAAAGGGAAGAAAGAAGGACTGTGTGTTGGTGCTTGGACTGTTATCGTACTGTGCTGTGGTAAGGAGTTAGCGAAAAGTGCTATCCCAACTTGTGTCTGCATCTGTGTCTGTGTTGGGGATGGGTGGCTGGAGTGCCCTCTGGTGGCCACAATGTAGCTAAAAAAGGACATTTACGTATATTAATATTTTGCGGTAAACCCTCCAACACAACAGAAAAACTAAACACCCCAAAATTGATTTAATTGAAATTTGGTGACATTATAGAAAAAGAATTATCCAATAATTTTTTTTATTAATATTATGCTAACATACATGTTTTGCACTGCACTAACAGATGACTTTATGTCAATGGAGGACAGACCAGTAGCAACTGACAGGCCTTGTGAGTATCACCACTGAAAATAGAGTGATTGGACAACTAAGGATGAGGAGTTGTCATGGACAGGGAAAATAAAAGACATGATCACTTTGTGTAATGGAAAGATAAAGTTTGGCAAAGCTCAATGCTATCTTTTGCTGTTGACTATTTGCACTTTTAGATGCCTACTAGCTCTCATCTTGGCTACCGTTCTGCTCCATCGACCTCCAGCCCCTGTTCGTGTTGCTGAAAACTACAAGAGGGATTGAACAAACTCCATGAAACAACCTTCTCCCAGATGCTGCTCTAATATCCAGGTGCTTAAATTGTACAATAACCTCAGCGTCGGCCTTAAATCATGCCTTTTGAATTCCTAATGGAGAAGCCACAGTTTCAAAGCTACGGTTCCGCACTCTTCGCTCTTCACATGAAGATGTCAATATAACACATAGGGTACTGGCAATTCTACATATCCACTTTAAGCACTGCTTTTCATGTACATTCACATCTTTGAAAGGGAACTACATACGACTGACAAAAAAAAAACAAAAAGAAATACCTGTACGTGAGTGAGCAGCATAAACAAGTGAAAATCAGAAACATCTAAGAATGATAACAATATATACTCAAATTTCACATTATGTTTCAATTCAAAAGAATACACTCTCCTGTCTGCAGTGAGTTGGCACCCTGCCTGGGATTTGTTCCTGCCTTGTGCCCTGTGTTGGCTGGGATTGGCTCCAGCAGACCCCCGTGACCTTGTAGTTAGGATATAGCGGGTTGGATAATGACTGACTGACTGACACTCCTGTAAAATGGTGTTTTGTAATGACCATCAACATAAGCCAAGTCGCTAGGAAAAAGAGGAATTGACCTAATGCAGGAATGTTTTACTCGCGTGCAATTGCTGAATTTCAGCAGGTTTCACTCCCACTGCCCAAAGAATTGTCACTGCAGCGCGTCGTTCAACAAGGGTGCAACCATCGCAAACGTGTTGTATTGTGCCAGCTTATATCTGTTGTGTCGACCACGTAGTTTTGATTAACCCTCATCGTCAACATTAAAATAATTATTTTTCAGATTTACAGTCAAATATGACATTTTACTTGTCTTAGTTAGGATGTCTTAATGAGTATCATATAAAAGTATGACAGGTGGCACCCACTCTGTGGAACAAGAAGTGGCACAAAGCACAATTGCATCAAAAACAGCTATTTTTTAAAAGTAAAGGAGGATACAAAACACTAACAACAATGAACAGAGCAGAACTCTAACTCTCTGCTACACTGGGCCTGGTGACTTGGCTATAATATGAGGTGGCTAACCCATTACAGGTGCTGGTCATAAAATTAGAATATGATGACAAAGTTGATTTATTTCAGTAATTCCATTCAAAAAGTGAAACTTGTATATTAGATTCATTCATTACACACAGACTGATGTATTTCAAATGTTTATTTCTTTTAATGTTGATGATTATAACTGACAACTAATGAAAGTCCCAAAATTCGGTATCTCGGAAAATTAGAATATTGTGAAAAGGTTCAATATTGAAGACACCTGGTGCCACACTCTAATCAGCTAATTAACTCAAAACACCTGCAAAAGCCTTTAAATGGTCTCTCAGTCTAGTTCTGTAGGCTACACAATCATGGTGAAGACTGCTGACTTGACAGTTGTCCAAAAGACGACCATTGACACCTTGCACAAGGAGGGCAAGACACAAAAGGTCATTGCTAAAGAGGCCGGCTGTTCACAGAGCTCTGTGTCCAAGCACATTAATAGAGAGGCGAAGGGAAGGACAAGATGTGCTAGAAAAAAAGTGTACAAGCAATAGGGATAACCGCACCCTGGAGAGGATTGTGAAACAAAAGCCATTCAAAAATGTGGGGGAGATTCACAAAGAGTGGACTGCAGCTGGAGTCAGGGCTTCAAGAACCACCACACACAGACGTATGCAAGACATGGGTTTCAGCTGTCGCATTCCTTGTGTCAAGCCACTCTTGAACAAGAGACAGCGTCAGAAGCGTCTCGCCTGGGCTAAAGACAAAAAGGACTGGACTGCTGCTGAGTGGTCCAAAGTTATGTTCTCTGATGAAAGTAAATTTTGCATTTCCTTTGGAAATTAAGGTCCCAGAGTCTGGAGGAAGGGAGGAGAGGCACAGAATCCACGTTGCGTGAGGTCCAGTGTAAAGTTTCCACAGTCAGTGATGGTTTGGGGTACCATGTCATCTGCTGGTGTTTGTCCATTGTGTTTTCTGAGGTCCAAGGTCAACGCAGCCGTCTACCAGGAAGTTTTAGAGCACTTCATGCTTCCTGCTACTGACGAACTTTATGGAGATGCAGATTTCATTTTCCAACAGGACCTGGCACCTGCACACAGTGCCAAAGCTACCAGTACCTGGTTTAAGGACCATGGTATCCCTGTTCTTGATTGACCAGCAAACTCACCTGACCTTAACCCCATAGAAAATCTATGGGGTATTGTGAAGAGGAAGATGCAATATGCTAGACCCAACAATTCAGAAGAGCTGAAGGCCACTATCAGAGCAACATGGGCTCTCATAACACCTGAGCAGTGCCACAGACTGATCGACTTCATGCCACGCCGCATTGCTGCAGGTAATCCAGGCCAAAGGAGCTCCAACTAAATATTGAGTGCTGTACATGCTCATACTTTTCATGTTCATACCTTTCAGTTGGCCAACATTTCTAAAAATCCTTTTTTTGCATTGGTCTTAATTGATATTCTAATTTTCTGAGATACTGAATTTGGGACTTTCATTAGTTGTCGGTTATAATCATCAACATTAAAAGTAATAAACATTTGAAATACATCAGTCTGTGTGTAATGAATGAATCTAATATACAAGTTTCACTTTTTGAATGGAATTACTGAAATAAATCAACTTTGTCATGATATTTTAATTTTATGACCAGCGCCTGTATTTACTAATATCTGCCAAACAGTCTTCATCTCCCTTTCCGAGGGCTCAATGGCTCCTTCTTAGGGGAGCGCTCATTCTCTATTTTCTTCACAAAGAGCCAAAGAACGAGTAAACTTCTATGTACTTAGCTGACTTTTTCCCTTATACAGGCATGTGATCCCACAGTGCGCCAACCCCACCGTATTGAACAAGTATTATTTTAGTGGTGTGACCACAAGAGGAAGGGCTTAGCTGTCCATCAAAGACATACTAGTGTACACATCCACACTCTTATCAGCTGGACTAGGATTTGTAAGAAAACAACCAATTTAATTATTAAACCGGTATCCATCTTGATGTTATTTGGACTTGCTTCAATCAATTAAAAGTCCACAATGAGCTGAAGTTCATTTTGGCAGCACTGGGCCCTGGGATCTTGGCCTATTACACCCCATGGCATAGGCACACATTCATACAAAGTGTTTACCCCCTCACATTTTATCATTTGTAAATAAAACACAGAACAAAGATAAAAAATAGAGTTGGGGCACCCTCTGTCAAACCCCATATATTACAGAATTAAATAATAAACACAGGTTAACGTGTATTGTGTGCAATATCTTCACAAACAAGAGTGTATCATTAGACTGGAAAAAGGTGGCGGTGGTGCCAGCTTTGAAGGCGGTGATGAGGAAGGGGTGAGTTTCAGTAGCCCCGGGGACCGGAAGTGATGTCTGTTACCCTAGTCCAGAAGAGACATTGATCAGTCTTGAAGACTCAAGACACCATCTCCGTAATATATAAAAATATCTTAAAGTCCCTCCCTTTTAAAAATCCCAGAGTACAGTGGGAAAAGGATCTCTTACTCAGCGGAAGGCAGCCACGCACAGAATTCACTCAAGCTCCATAGGCGCAAAGCATACAACTTAAAAAAATTTTTATCAAGCTCATCTCTCATTTAAAATTGTCCAAATTGTTTCCAAGGCAAGATCCAATCTGCAAACATTGAAACGGAGCTCCGGCCTCACTAGGCCTCATGTTTTGGACATGCAACAAATTAACATCATTCTGGATCAAAATTTTTAAACGCCTATCAGAAGGCCTTGGTGTCATAATCATTCCTAACCCATTAACACCTGTGTTTGGTGGGCTCCATGATGGTCTTAAAGTGGAGAAGGACAAATAAACTGTAATAGCCTTTACTTCACTATTACCATGTAGACTAACCTTGCTCAACTAGAAGAATCCTAACCCACCTCTGTTAAGTCAGTAACTGATTTTATATATTACCAGTAACGGCGCACTGCACAATAACATGCACTAAATACACTTGACTTGACCATTCCTAGTTCTCATCCTGTTTCTCTGTACGTTTATCATTCGTTTGCTCAGAGGTTGATGCGCTTGCTGCTTCCTGAGCAGCTCTTCTGTTCTCCACCCTAGCTGCCTGCTTCTTCTCTTTTTTCGTCGGCTTCTTTTCACGTTAAAATTGATTAAGTCAGTGTTTGTGTTGCAATTACTTTGTACGTTTTCTTTCATTTTTCACTTAAGTCTTCAATCTGCCTCAAGAATGACTTAAGATATGAAGAGGTAGAGAAAGTGATGGCAAAGGTGGTAGGGATGAGAACGACGCCCGTACGCATGCGCCACACAGCCACTCTGCTGGCTGCTGCCGAGAGTTGATTCTACAATAAAATAAAAATAAAAACAGGAATAACCTTGGAGGTTAATCATCACCCCAAAAGCTGATAGTTATGACACGCAGTATATGTGTACCACATTTCAGGTCAATAGGTGAAACGGTTTGCAAGCTACAGGTGATTTAAAATCCTGGACAGACAAGCAGACAGCCATGGTTGCGTATTATATATAAAGATTTGAAATTGGAAAAAATCAAATTTTCACTTGGAGGATCTGTTCAAAACTTTTTTTTTTTTAAAACCTGGCAGGATCTGATTAATAATATTTAAGTATAAGCATATATATTGGGGTGAACGACTCCAAAGTTTTACTCTGGCTGTTGGCCTTCCTCTCTTTCTCACGGGTGGGAGATGATTTGATTTTAGTTTTAAGTTTGACTTGATTGCATGGAGTGTTACATGCTTTTAACAAATTCAATAAAAGAAAGAAAAATGTTAGCTTCCAGATCTGCAAGGGGAAGGTTAGGAGACATGTTACAAGGTAGTGCCAACCTCTGGCTTGGGGTGGAATTACAAGTGTGGCACTTTATATAACTGAATCCCATTGGATTTAATTTGCCTTTTTTTGACACTGATAACAGGAAAAGACTCTTTCATGTCAAAAGTAAAAACAGATCTCTGCAAAGTGGTCTAACTCCTGTTGCTCGTCTTTTATTGATGCTGTTGTTCATTTCACTGGCGTGGTCCGACTGCGGTTCATTTCCCCATTATCGCTTGGCTCAGGGTTGGATAAGGAATGTTAGGACAGACTGAGTTGGGTTTATCTTTTATGGGTTTCTCTCTTGTTATTTGGTACACTGTATTAATCCCCAAGTGGAAGTTGTCTTCTCACATGATCTTTGGAGGTCAGAGCGCTGGGTCAGCCATTGTACAGAGCCCCTGGAGCAACTTTCAGGTTAAAGGGTTTCCTCAAGGGCCCAACAGAGTAGGATCTCTTCTGACAGTAATGGGATTTGAAGCAGCAACCTTCCAGATACCAGTGTAGGTCCTTAGCCTCAGAGCCACCACTCTGGCTTATATTTATATATATATGAATGATTTTATGCAGTTCTTTACATTTTGCATTATTATTTGGTGATGCCGGAGGGTCCAAAACAATGGGGCTGAGTTTTAAAAGCTTAATCCAATTATCACTGATTTTCTACTCTTGAGACACTCGATATATTACAGGCACAGGTGTCAATCCAATTGCAAATTTGTGGCAGGACTTGAAGAAGGACATTGAGTCATAATCTCCATGACATCCGACAGAGCTTGAGCTTCTTTTGCAAAGAGTGAAGATGTGCAAAGCTGATTGAGCGACAAAGGTGATTAGTTATTTTGTGTTTTATATTTGTAATCAATTTTGAGCATTTTGTAGAGATCTGCTTTAACTTTGTGGACCACCAGGCAGGCATACCGCTTCCCAAACCCGACACAGACACATCCAGAAGCACAAGTATAAGCACACACTTTTATTTTTTCTTCTTTTTCTCTCATGGGAAACGCCTTCCCCCATTTCCCACAAGCACAGCACAGTTCACAACCACAACACAATACTCTTCTTCTTTCTCTTTTCTCTCTCTTTTCTTTCCTCCTCTCCTCTGGGTAAGCTTTGTCCACCTGCTCCCAACTCTGGCTCTCCGAGTAGTGTCAGCTGGCCCCTTTTATAAGGCACCCGGAAATGCTCCAGGTGCTCATTGTTCCATTTCCAGCAGCACTTCCAGGTGTGGCGGAAGAGCTGCACTCCAGGGTTCAGCAGTAGCTGCAGCACCCATGGAACCCAACAGGGCTGCTCCAAACTTCAGCTCCAATGGAGCCCTGCTGGAGTCTGAGGCACCACTGCAACCCAGGGGGGCTGCCACCTAGTGCTCTGGGGGAGGTGGTGCTTTGGATATGCTCCTTCCCCCAGGCACCAGCTGTATACCACACTGATAACCCCCCCCCCCCGAACCCCCCCACCCCACCCCCAGCTGAGCCTTGAGGGGCTATCTTCTATCTCCAGGACAGGAGTCGACAAATTTGGGTCCACGGCTCCTCCCTGAAAAGACATAAAAAGAAAGGAATGGGGATGTGCTGCCCTGACGCCATCCCTTAGTATCCACTGTTGTTCTAAATGGACAGGACCTCCAGCCGTGGCACAGATTCTGACACTCATAACATCATCACCCCCCATCTTGCTCGCATGCCCTGCAGATATGAAAACAGGACGGGAAGCCCCACTTAGCCTCGCACCCAGCTCAACCATATGCCACAACTTCTTTGTTCATTCAACAATGCTAAAGTAAATCCACTGTGATTCAGTTTTATACTGTTTCATAATAACATGTGGAGGGGGTGAATACTTTTCATAGGCACTGTACTTACTCATACTAGGCCATTTTAAAGTCACCAGTCAGCCCACTGCACACATCTAAGGGACATCGTGAAAACACCTACAGGCTCAAGGAGAAGACACATTCTGCAAAAAAGGTCTCACCAGAAATCAAGCCAGGTCCCCGGAGCTTTGATGATGTCATTGCTTTTTACAGTGCAATCACCGCTTCAGAATAGTTTGGGTATTACTGTGTGGTCACGTAGGCACAATACATAGAAAATAAGGCAGTGTGCTCCGTGGTTACTCTCTCAATTGGGCGTTAACATATCATAGTCTCTTGGACCAATAGCGTGAGTTTTCCGCATTCGACTTATACGACCGACATTATAAAATACCAGAAATTATACAGTAAAATCAATCCCACGAGAGAACTTAAATGTGAGTATATGCGGTACTTCTCTTGTAGTAGTCCCGTGTTTGTGTTTATGTTGCATTGTGGCCCTGGGAACATTCATTTGTGTCATTGTATGCTGCCATACGGTGTATGGATGGTGCAACAATGAAGCTACCTTACTTGAATTGAATTAGGTTGTCTAAATGAAAGAGCCAGAAGATAAGACGTGATGAAAAACACAAGCTCACTTCCTAAATCAATAATCAATCCTATCTTTCTTCTAACGCAAAACAAAAAACCTAAATCGCAGTCAAAGTTCAAAGCACAAGATACTTTACACAAAGATTCAAAATGAGAGAGATACACACACACTAATGCACTTTGTATTTATCTACAAACTCCGATAACCTGGAAAGATCCAATGCTGACCTTTATCTTGTCAGGCCATTGACATCACGTGCCATACACTGCTGGTCGTTTAATCCTTGCCATGCTGTAGCAACCACTAGCATGATAACTCCAAAATGACATTTCCCATTGAAATCCAAGTATGCTGCTCAAAAAACTGAAGGGAACATTTAATCATCACAGTCTACCACCAAGTCAGTTAAACTTCAGAGATATCAATCTGTCCAGTTAGGAGGCCTAAACGATTGTGAATCAGCTTCACCTGCTTTGGTGCAAATGAAAGTGACAACAGGTGCACTGGAGAGGACACAGCAAGACAACCCCAAAAAGGGAATGGTGGCCACAGACAATTGCTCTCTTGTTATCCTTCCTAGCCTGACTGATTCTTCTCTAGCTTGCGTTTTGCTAGAGTCCTTTTCACTACTGGTAGCATTAGGTACCTGCAGCCGATTTAAGCTGTGCAGATAGTCCATCTGCTCCAGGATGGTACATCCGTACATGCCATCACAAGAAGGTTTGCTGTGTCTCCCAGCACAGTCTCAAGAGCATGGAGGAGATACCAGGAGATGGGCCAATACACACAGAGAGCTGGACAGGGCTGTGGAAGGACATCAACCCAGAAGCAGAACCGGTATCTGCTCCTTTGTGCAAGGAGGAACAGGAAGAGCAGTGCCAACCTCCAGCTGGCCACTGGTGTGCATGCTTCTGACCAAACTGTCAGAAACAGATTCCGAGAGAGTGGCGTGAGGGCCTGATGTCCTCTAGTGGGACCTGTGTTCTCAGCCCATCACCGTGCAGCTCGATTGGTATTCACCAGAAAATACAAAATTAGCAGCTCCACCATTGGTGCCCCGTTCTCTTCACAGATGAGAGCAGCTTCACATGTGACAGACATGAAAGAGTCTGAAGATGCTGTGGTGAGTGTTATGAGGCCTGCAACGTCATCCAGCATGACTGGTTTGGCAGTGGGTCAGTGATGGTCTAGGGAGGCATATCCTTGGAGGGACACTCAGACCTCCACATATTAGGCTACAGTACCCTGACTGTATGTTAGGTACCAAGATTAAATCCTCAGAGCCATTGTCAGACCTTACGCTGGTGCAGTGGGCCCTGGGTTCCTCCTGGTGAAGGACAATGCCCAGCTTCATGTGACCAGAGTGTGTAGGCAGTTCTTCAATGATGAAGGCATTGATGCCATTGACTGACCCACATGTTCCCCAGAGCTGAATCCAATTGAGAACCTTATGTATCGGTGCATCCATCACCTCCAAGTAGCACCACAAACTGGCCAGGAGCTCACTGATTCCCTGATCCAGGTTTAGGGAGGTGATCCCCCAGGACACCATCTGCCGCCTCAGGAGCATGCCCAGATGTTGTCTGGAATGCATACAGACACATGGGGGCCATACACACTACAGAGTCACATTATGAGTTGCTGTGATGAACTTCACACAAGTTGGATCAGCCTGGGATTTCAATTTTTGACATTAAATTTCGGTGTGGAGTTGAATCAGCTCTCAATGGGTTGGTGATATTGGTTTCTATTCATCACTGTTACTTCATTTTGATCTCAATGAATTACACAGTATTACTCAGTAAAGATCTTCACTTGAATATTTCGTTCATCAAGATCCGATGTGCGATTTAAGTGTTCCCTTAATTTTTTTCACCAGTGTATTTTAACAAAATTAAAACAATGTCCTCAAAAATCTATACTGGAAAAAAAGATATTTTTGAGACAAAGGGAAAGGGACGAGAATGTTTTAAGCTAGCCATTCATAACAAACACACTTTGACTATAGATTGACTACCGTAAAGTAGGATGAGATACACAGCCATTCAGATCATATACAGTATAAATGAGTAGACGCTTGGTGGCACTGTTGCTCACCTTTTCACCAACAGACAAATACACTGGACACAGGTTTAAAGCACTAAGAAGTAATTTAATTTCTTCTTTTCTCTGTGTTCTGCCCCAAAGCACCTCCACCATCATCAACAGCAATAAATACACACAATTAGTCACTAAACTCTCCTCCACACCTCCCAGCAAGCTCTGTCACACTCCCTCCCTCCGGCTCACCTGCTGGGTTCCCATCAGTCCTTTAAATAGTCTTTGACCCGGAAGTGCTTCTGACCTTGTGACTGGCTGGCTGGCACTTCCGGTTCTAATAAAGAACAGGGATTTTCTTCAGCCCGGAAGTACTTCAAGGCTCCCATCCTCATGACTACCTCGTACTTCCGAGCTATAATGAAAGAATATGTCCCCAGGTCCTATGAGAGCTTCTCCTGACAGCACCCACGGCACCCAGCAGGGCTGTGTGTTCAAACTCCATGTCCCATAGTGCCCTGCGGGAATCCGGGGTACCATTGCACTCCAGGGAAGTTGCCATCTAGCGTTTTGGGGGAGGCAGTGTCGGCAAGTAGCTGCCTTCCCCCATCCTTCTATTCCAGGGGTGTCACGGCCAGGTTGAGCTGCTGGCCGTCCATCACAACAGTGTTATAAGAATGATACAGGTACATCAAAAAGTTTTGGGGTAGCCACCAGGTTGGAGGTTGTGTTCAGGTTGAAGTCCAAAACAGAACCGACTCAGGTTGGATAAAATGGCGGCTTTAAAGGCCATGACAGGGAGTGACATCCTCTGGACCGGAATCGGAAGTGATTTCGCCGGTACTGGAAATGCAATCATCCAGAGCACCGGAACCGGAAGTGATGTCATCAAAGGCGCCAACACCTAGTGGGAGTTCCCGAGGATAGTCTGCAGAGGACGGAGAGAGTTAGTGCAGCTCGCCACCTCCTGGTCTGGCATGGTATTACTATAATTTAAGCCCTCTAGCTGCCTCCCATGCACAGGTGTGTGACAAGAGTCATGTGAAAAAGTAAGTACACCCCATGGAAATTGTTGACACTTGTCAACCTATTTGAAACAGTAGATCTTCATGGAAACAGTACCTACAGATAAAGGTAACATACTTGAATAAAACCACAAAGAAATGGTTGCCTCTTTGATCATTAATTCAACAGAAGTAGCAATAGATGTAATGGTCTGCTGGTGAAAAAGTAAGTCCCCCTTAGGTATTGTCCCCTGTAGCAGAATTGACTTCTTGTAACCGTTGCCCACCAGTCTGTGACATTTTCAACCATTCTACTATTCAGAAATCCACCATGTGCAAGATGCTTGTGGGTATTCTTGCATGTCCTCGCCGTGTCAAATCCCAACACAACATTTTAATGGGATTCAAATGAAGGCTTTGCCTAGGCCAGTCCATAACCCTCCATTTCTGTGTTTTTAGCCATCACTTGGTGGATTTGCTAGTCTACTTTTTATCATTATTGTGCTGAAAGCTTCAACTTTTAGACAGGTGGCCTCACATTCTCTTCAAGTACACTTTGTTAGGATTCAGAATTCATAGTTGATTGATGACTTCAAGCTGCCCAGGGCCCTGAGGCAGCAAAGCAACTCCAAACCCTAATATTTCCACTGTCATGCTTCACAGCTGGTGTGAGGGTCTTCTCCTGAAATGCTGTCAAACATGTCTACTGTTACTGTGGCCAAACAACTCTACCTTAGATTCACCATTCCAGAACGAATTGCTCCAGAAGGTCTGGGGCCTCATGCATAACGGCGTGCGTAGAATTCGCACTATAACATGACGTAAGCACAAAAGACGAAATGTGTTTAGGCACAGAAAAATCCAGATGCAGGAATCTGTGCGTTCACCAACTTCCGCGTTCTTCCGCTACATAAATCCCGCTCAGCGTGGAAATTAACACACGTGCACGTGCCTACTGCTCCACCCCAACTTCTCCCAGAATTACGCCTCTTTGAATATTCAAATTAATATAAATAGCCCCTTACCTTCAGTGCTTCAGCAAGACAATGGCGAAAGCACGTGAAAAAACAAACTTCAGCGAATGTGAAATGGAGGTCCTGCTAGCTGAAATAGAGACCAGGAAAAATGTTTTATTTGGCAACTTAGGAAGTGGCATTAGCAACAAAAGGAAATTGATGGAGTGGCATAGCGTGGTGGACACAGTCAAGAGTGCTGGAGCAGAAAATCGTACTGTGACCGAATTAAAAAAAAGTTGCCTTGAAAAGGAGAGTCGCAGCTCATCGTCTGCATGTCAACTCCACTGGAGGAGGTACTGAACTCCCAGAGCTCACACCGTTTGAGCAGCGAGTTGCAGTAATTATTGGCGACACACCCATTGTTGGCATTTTACCTGTGGGTGAGGGAGATTCTGACATCACCGCAGGTGCCGGTGAGTTTTTATTTCTTTTTTGATTATCATGAGCCATACTCATGTAAATAATTTGCATGAGTAATAAGACAAACAATCAGGTATTAATTACTGTTTATTTAGATCTAGACAATAGTACAAAAGCTGACCCAAATGAGGAGGACATGGTTCCGGGCGATGATGGTGCTGCCTCGGAAACTGGTGGGCGATCATCTGGCCGTGTGCTGACTGATGCAGTCCTAGAATCTCAAAATGCATTGGTGGATGTGGTGAGAGATGTGGCCAATGAACTAAGAAATATCAAGTCCATATTGTATGACATTAGTGAAAAATTAACTGATTTGGTGAAAAAATAAATAAAAGCATCTGCTTACCTGTTTTTACATTCTGTTAATTACATTAATTCGACATTGTAATGCTGTCCAGTGTGGCTGATCATTTGGTGGTCCAGGGTCAGGTTCATCATACCACATCTCTTCAGGTACGGGCAAGTTACGAATGAGTGCCATATCATGTAGAATGCTACATGCTTGCACGATGCGACACATTTTCTGTGGACTATAGAGCAGCACTCCACCAGTCTTATCCAGGCAGCGCCAATGGCCCTTAAGCTGCCCTATAGTACGTTCTACCACCGCCCGAGCCCGAGAGTGGAGGTCAGTGTAGCGTTGCTCTTGTTCAGTCAGTGGGTTGGCGAGAGGGGTGAGGAGCCACGTCTTTACTGTCACCTGAATAATCATGTTATATGGTTACATCATACAGATAACGTACAACTGTAACCAAAAAGGTAATAAATGTCTTATCTTACCGAGAAGCCAGCCATCACGCACAGCACCATTTTCAAGTTTGTTCCCCACACTACTATGTCTCAGGATGAATGAATCATGAGTTGAGCCAGGCCATCTCACAACAACATTAGTGAGGCGCATTTTCGCATCACTGATGATTTGCACATTAATAGAGTGAAAATGCTTTCTATTCACATAAACAAATTCATTCTGTGACGGTGCCTTTATAGCAATGTGTGTGCAGTCGACCGCTACGATTACATTGGGAAAACCGGACATTGCTGCAAATTGCGCTTTGATGTTTGCCTGTTCAACCGTAGTGTACGGAAATCTTATATATCTGCTTGACAAGCGGATAATACCATCCCATACAGCTGGCATGGCACAACGCAGTGATGACTGAGAAATACCGGATCGATCAGCCAGTTCACGCTGAAAAGCTTCTGTGGCTGAAAACCCGAGAGTGGACAAAACTTGCAAAGGAGCAGGTAGAGCACAATTCCTCAAAGTCTGCCTTTGTAAAGCCGGTGCCAGTTCAGCACACAACTCCAAGAGGATTGCTTTTGGAAATCTAAACCAACTTAGAAACCAGTCATCATCATGTGCCAAGAAATCTGTATGATCTCGGAATACGCGTTCCCTTCTAATCCTTCCATTTACAAGGTCCTCTAGCAATGCTAAAGCAGCCAAGCCAGTGGACTAGTTTGGCCATTCTGTGCACCATTATATTGTTATAGGTTGATTACAATCAGGTGCCTTAAATTTATGAACGATATGCGGTTAATTTCAGTGTATTTGATAAAGCTGCCGTCGTGGATGTGAATCTAAGAAAGGGTAACCACACAGGAACAGTAGCACTGCTTTGACGCTGGGTGCCGCCAGTCTGCAAAACCGAGCAGAGAACTTGCTTACAACAGGGTATGAGGTACCGTAGAAAAGTGTGTGACTTTACGCCAAGTGTAGGTTGTATACATCGCGATTTGAACGTGGAAACGTTCTTACGCAACATTTCTGTGCGTACGCACCATTTATACATGAGGCCCCTGGTCTTTGCCTAGATCACGGGTGTTGAACTCCGGTTCTGGAGGGCCGCAGTGGCTGCAGGTTTTCATTCTAACCATCTTCTTCATTAGTGACCTGTTGTTGCTGCTAATTAACTTTTTTTCCCTTAGTTTTAATTAACGTGACTCAGGCCCCTTAGTTGTTTCTTTTTCCTTAATTAGCAGCCAAACAATAATGAGACACAAAACGAGCCTCCAAGTGACCAGCTCACTTGTGTCTGTCATACAATATCTGAAAATAAAGAAAGGTGAAGGTCTCAGTAAGGCTGATCTCTCAGGTCACAAAAACATTTTGATATTCTTAGAAAAAACAGAATACAGTTTGGAAATGTCTGCTGTGGCAGAATGAGAGCAGCAACAAACCATGGAATTAAATAACAAGTTTAATTAACAGCAAGAATCAGCTTCTCTTTAAGAAATTGGTTGGAGTGAAATTGGTTGGAGTTTGAAGCCCCAAATTAGCTGGTCATCTGTCGGTTCGTTTCACATCTCATTTCTGTTTATCTGTTATTTAATGAAGAAAGAGATAATTCTGAGGACTGAATCTTTAAAAACAGGGCTATTAAAATGAAGGGAAAAAGAGTTAATTAGCAGTGAAAACTGATCACTGATTAGGAAAATGGTTAGAATGAAAACCTGCAGCCACTGCGGCCTACCAGGCCTGGAGTTCGACAACCCTGGCCTAGATACTATAGTTTTCCCCTAATGGACAGCAAAGGCTTTTTCCTTCCTTTTTTCTTCATCTCATGTTCACTGGATAGCGTCCATGTCTCGCAACCATATAACAAGACAGGAAGCACCAGGACTTTAAAGACTTGGACCTTCGTCCTTTTGCAGATATCAGGAGTGCCACACACCCCTTTCCAGCGACCTCATGACCCCCCATGCTCTCCCAATCCGTCTACTGACTTCATATGAAGAGTCACCAGAGACATGAATGTCACTGCCAAGGTAAGTAAACCTCTCGACGAGGTCGACACTCTCTCCGCAGACAGACACACTGCTGATTGATGGCTGTGCCCAAGAGGTCATTAAAGGCCTGGATTTTGTTTTTTATCAGGACACTCACAAACCCAGACACTCGGACTCCTCACTCACTTGAGAGCCCTGATCAGAGCCTCCATTGACTCCACGAAGATCATAACATCATCGACAAAGTCAAGATCCGTGAATCTTTCTTCACCAACAGATGCCCCACAGCCACTGGACCCCATGACCTTTCCCAACACCCAGTCCATACAAGCACTGAACAGAGTAGGAGCAGAACACACCGCTGACGAACCCCAGAATGAACTGGAAAAATGGAGAGGCTCTGCCTCCACTCTGCACAGCACTCACAGTACCAGTGTACAGGCCGGCCATGATATCCAGCAACCTCGAGGGGATCCCGCGAACCCTCAGGATGTCCCACAGGGCAGCTCGATCAACTGAGTTAAACACTTTGCAAAAATCGACAAAGGCTGCAAAGAAACTCTGCCGATATTCGCGTTTGCGCTCCATGAGAACCCTCAGTGCCAGGATGCAGTCAATGGTAGACTTCTTAGGTGTAAAACCAGACTGTTCCGGTCGCTGGTAGGTGAGCAAGTGATCATGGATCCTATTGAGGACCTTACCCGGCCCCAAGAGCAGTGTTATCCCCCTGTAGTTGCTGCAATCCAGGTGATCGCCCTTCCCTTTACAGATAGGGACGACACGTCCCGTTTTCCAGTCAGTTGGGATGATGCTAGTCTCCCAAATGGAAGCAACGCCAGGAGGACAGTCTTACCACCAGCCTGGAGAAGTTCACCCCGGATACCACAAATCCCTGCAGCCTTTCGCCCCCTCAGCCGGTTCACCACCTGTGCAATCTCAGTGAGATTGGGTGGGGGGGGGGGGGGTTCACAGCTAATTGGAGGATCGGCCCCAAGGACCATGGACCCAGAGATATCTAACGTCCTAGCCAGAGGATCAGCTTTGAACAACGGCTCAAAGTAGCCAGCCCAGTGGGTCACAGCTGTAGTGTCATCCGTAAGAACCGTTCCATCAGCCGCCCTGACTGCGACTCCTGATTCTAATCTGATGGATTTAAAGTTCTGATGAATTCAGGGTCTGACTTACTTTTTCCAAGTAACAATTCTGTTTTTGTTAGTTTAGATTATGAGAATGAATGCACCATGTCAATTTTAGGTGTACTTTGTTTGAGCAGATCACCTTTATCTGTAGGCACTGTTTGTACTGTAAATGCTAAGGTGGATGGACTGGCATCCTTACCAAGAGGGAGGAAGGTTCGTTACCAGGACGGGAGGCCACAGGTGGATGGACAGGTAACCCGGCCGGATTTGTCAGCAGTACTTTTCCTGACATGGAAGAAATAGAGAGACAGAGAGGGGTTCTTTATTCCCCCACTGTGCTAGATGGCAGCTTCCTGTAGGTGGAGTTCCCATTCATACTCCCACAGGGCACCTTTTGAAATGTAGTCTTGGTGAGCAGCCCTGTTAGGGTGTGTGGGTTCCACCAGAGGGGGCTGTAAAAACAGGAGCACAACTAGAAGGAGGTTCTGCCTGACCCAGAAGTGCTTCCAAGCTGTAGAACAGAAGTGTCTGGCATAAAAAGAAGCCACCCAGCCTCATCTAGGTGAACTGACATCCCATGGAGAGCCGGAGGATTTAGTGTGGAAAGAAGTCTGTGATTTGGAGGACTGTGACCTTTATAAGGTATTTGGATGAATAAACACCACTTTTATTGAAGCTGTTGACTGAGTGACTGCACTCGTGATTGGAGTCTGGAACTCTGGGGTGCCCTCTAGTGTCCACAGTATGAAGCACATATGCTTTGACTGTTCAACCAAAAAAAAAAGTCAACAATTTCCATGGAGTGTACTTACTTTTCAACACGACTGTAAGGCAGACAGCACGTTAACACACGTCAAATCAACAATGTGATTACCAAAAATAAAAAAGAAAGCAGACCACCTTATAAGGCACAAACCACTAACTACAAACCCTAAAATTTTATAACAAAATCTGTGTGTTACAGTTGTGATCAAAGTTTTAGTGCATATTTTTTATTTTTGAAAATGCATGTTGTGATATTTGCCCGGACACCACCAGTCGACGACCACATCTTTATACAAATCTTGTCTTTATTTTCTACTTTCCTTCAACACAACACAGTCCCGCACAACTCACAGTGCCTCTAGCCCCAGTCACCTTTCTCCTGGGCCTTCTCTCTCCTCGTCCCTGGGCCACCTGTCCTCTCTCTCTCCAGGAGCTTCGTCCTGCTCCTACTCCCAACTCCAGCTCCCTGATAGAAGTGAGGCGGCCCCATTTATCCTCACCCGGATGAGCTCCAGGTGCTCTACCTGACGTCACGTCCTGGTGTGGCGGAAGCGTCAGGAGAGCACCCGGAAGCACTCCGGGTGACCCTGGAAGGATCGTTCTCCATGGGTGTGGTGGAAGTAAATAAGTGCTGGGCTCCATGAGGCTCGGGGCGCCCCCTGGCGGTGGATACGGGCCTCCACAAACTTGAGCCTCCCTGCTTCCCTTCCATGCCCCTCTTCTGCTCCAGGGCGGTTGCCCCCTCGTGGCCCGGAGGACAAATATGCCACCTCTCGGTCCCTCCAGGCGTCCCGGCCGGGTCTGACCCCCAGCCATGTATGACAATGTATTTTGTCTTTGTAATGGTGATTTTATTGGGGCATCTTCTTGTTGTTTGCTTTCTTCACAGGTGCCGTGGTTTTGTCTTTTGGTCTTACTGCCAACATGTTCTTGATGCTTGCTAGTCACGTAATCATTCTTCATTCTCACATCTTTGTGTCACCTTTTTTTTTTGAATCAGGAAAGAAGTTTTTCCATTAATATTTTCTTTAGATAGATAGAACTTACATGGTGTCAGGAGGAATTTGGCTTTTTACAGAAGCTCTTTACATAAATAAGTACATAAATAGGCAGATAAATACATATACACACACACTGGTCTGAACACACACTAGAATGACTATAAAGCAAGAAAATTAAAAAGAAAGAAAAGTTCAGACTGTGCTGCCGTAGTCCCAGTGAGGCCCTATGCAGACGCATTGCTGTTGGTATTTGTGTTGTGTTATTGTGTCACAGAGAGGATGAGCAGCATTGTTCATAATGGCACTCAGTTTTATCTTCATTCTTTCCTTTGCAACCTCCTCCAGGGTGTCCAGAGTGTGTCTTATAACTGAGCCCGCCCTTTTAATTAGCTTTTTTGATTCGGTGGGCCTCTCTTGAAGTGATGTTACCAAACCAGCACACCACGTTAGCCACCACAGAGTTGTAGAAGATGTGAAGGATGTTGCTTCCCGCTTTAAAGAATCGCAGTCTGCTAAGGAGAAAGAGCCTGCTCTGCCCTTTTTTTATACACTCACTGGCCACTTTATTAGGTACCTTGCTAGTGCCCGGTTGGACCCCCTTTTGCCTTCAGAACTCTTCGTGGCCTAGATTCAGTATGGTGCTGGAAATATTCCTCAGGGATTCTGGTCCATATTGACATGATAGAATCACGCAGTTGCTGCAGATTTGTTGGCTGTACATCCATGATGTGATTCTCCCATTCCACCAAATCCCGGAGGTGCTCTATTGTATTGAGATCTGGTGAGAGATGGAGGCCATTTGAGTCCAGTGAACTCATCGTCATGTTCAAGAGACCATGAGATGATCTGAGCTTTGTTACATGGCGCGTTTTCCTGCTGGAAGTCACGATCAGAGGATGAGTACACTGCAGTCATAAAGGGATGGACATGGTCAGCAACAATACTCAGTTAGGCAGTGGTATTTAAATGATGCTCACTTGGTACAATGGGGCCCAAAGTATGCCAAGAAAATATCCCTCACACCATTACACCACCACCACCAGCCTGAATTGTTGATACATGCAGGATGGATCCCTGCTTTCACCTTGTCATCCGAATGTCGCAGCAGAAATTGAGACTCATCAGATCAGGCAATGCTTTCCAATCTTCTGTTGTCCAATCTTGGTGAGCCCATGTGAATTGTAACCTCAGTTGCCAGTTCTTAGCTGACAGGAGTGGCCCCTGGTCTGGTCTCCTGCTGCTGTAGCCCACCTGCTTCAAGGTTCGATGTGTTGTGTGGTCAGAGCTGTTCTTCTGCACACCTCGGTTGTATCAAGTGCTTATTTGAATTCCTGTTGCCTTTCTATCAGCTCACACCAGTCTGGCCATTCTCCTCTAACTTCTAGCATCAACAAGGCATTTTCGCACAGAGAACTGACACTCACTTCCCTTTTTCTGATCATTCTCTGTAAACCCTACAGATGGTTGTGTGTGAAAATCCCAGTAGATCAGCAGTTTCTGAAATCCTCAGACCTGTCCGTCTGGCACCAACAACCATGTCATGTTCAAAGTCACCTCAGTCTCCTTTCTTCTCCATTCTGATGCTCGGTCTGAACTTCAGCAGGTCATTTTGACAAGGTCTACAGGCCGAATGCATTGAGTGGCTGCCATGTCATTGGCTGATTAAATATTTGCGTTAACAAGCAGTTGAAGAGGTGTGTACCTGGTCCAAACTATCATTAATGTGGACTCCCATGTACTTGTTGGAATGGACCACCTCTACATCCACTCCTTGAATAGTGACCAGACATAGAAGCTGTTTAGTGTGGCGCAATGACCAGTTCCTTGGTTTTGCAGATAATGCTAAGATGCATTATTATGGTAGTTGGGAAATGTCTACTAGAGCAACGACTGATCATTTCTAGAAAACGTTTCCTGGTTTTAGGGATTGTTGAAGTCTTTTCCTTGGTTTTTTGACCTGCCTGTTAAATGCCTATTTGTTGTTTCTTTAGTTCTGTGCTGTGAGGCGCCCATCACACAAGCTGGTGAACCTCAGAAACTTGCCTTCTGATTGGTTGGTGACTTTGGGTCTGCAGATCTCTTCCTGTCAGAGTTTCTTCCAGTTCCCAATTGCCTTTGGATTGTGTAGGACACCACTGGACTCACTGACACTTTCATTTAGAGAAATTGCCAAAAACAAATCAAAGGCCTATACTTCTAAAGCTAGTAACGCTCTGTCTCATTTCAATTGTTAACTGCCATTTTCTTGCCATTATCACTGGAATTTATAACTTTCTACAGTGTGATTTTGTCCGTCCAATCATTTTTTTATAATTTTTCTGAACTGTAGCTGTGATATCTTTCACTTGGATGTTATAGATTACATTGAGTAAGTAAAGCTGGGAAGAAATATTTTTTGTGTGTGTTTTCATTTAAGGCAGTAAAGTAACAAAATGGGAATATTTCGGGGGGGGGGGGGGGTTCTTTTCTATACCCACTATATATTACATTTTCATACAAACAATGTAGCTCAAAGTGCTTTACAAGATGAAATAAAATAAGATTATGCAATAATATTATACAGTAAGAAAAAGGTAAGACAGACAGAGGGTTTTTAAGTAATCAACAGAAGTCGGGACACCTGTGCAAATTTTCTGCTTCAGCAAGGCTTCATTTACTTTAATTGCTGCAGAACATCTGTAAAGATGTTAAGATTTGCATCGGGTGTGACGAGGATGGACAGGATTAGAAACGAGGACATTAGAGGGTCAGCTCAAGTTGGATGTTTGGGAGACAAAGTCAGAGAGGTGAGATTGTGTTGGTTTGGACATGTGCTGAGGAGAGATGCTGAGTATACTGGGAAAAGGATGATAAGGATAGAGCTGCCAGGGAAGAGGAAAAGAGGAAGGCCTAAGAGAAGGTTTATGGATGTGGTGAGAGAGGACATGCAGGTGGTGGGTGTGACAGAGCAAGATAACGAGGACAGGAAGATATGGAAGAAGATGATCCGCTGTGGCGACCCCTAATGGGAGCAGCCGAAAGAAGAAGGAGCTGCAGAACATCTGTAAGTTGTAACATATTAGTTGTTTGCTGATAAAGGCCCATTTGTAATATTCTGATACTTTCCTTTTTTTCAGTTTTTGCTAACCTAAACTTTAAATGTAGACCTCTGGCAGTTTACTGCTTACCTTTTCACCATTTTAGGTCATTCATTGCATTTCAACTGATTAAATTTGACGAAAAACTGTAAAAACCGAGGTGTTCTAAAACTTTTGGCAGGTAGTGCATTGTACTGTGAGAGGAACTGTTCTTGATAAACAACCTCCCCAGTCCATCCATTAATCCCCAAAACTGGGATAATAATCCATTCCATTTCTGGCCTGGGTTATGCCTCTTCTCATGATGCCCTTCCTTTATGGCTTCCCAGCCAGGCAAGGATCCACTTTCTATCCCATTCGGGATGCCACTCCATCCACCATGGTGCTTACAGGCTAAAAACTCCAGGGATATTTTGTTAAGCTCCACGTAAGTAGGAAACAGTGCCACTGAGAGGTGGTTAACACCAACAGCTTCGCAATGTAAATGGAGCCTTACTAAAGGAAACGGACATGTTCTTCTGGGTGGGCTCTGAGTCCTGGAATGGCCGCTGTGAGGTGAGGGTTTTCCTTTTGGTTTCTCATGGCATTTCATTTGTTAATTTAACAAAAATTATTGTTTTGATATTTAAATGTAAATATATACTGCTCAAAAAAATTAAAGGAACACTCTTTAATCCAAGTATAGCATCAAGTCAATGAAACTTCTGGGCTATTGATCTGGTCAGTTAAGTAGCAGAGGGGCTTGTTAATCAGTTTCAGCTGCTTTGGTGTTAATGAAATTAGCAACAGGTGCACTAGAGGGGCAACAATGAGATGACCCCCAAAACATGAATAATTTAACAGGTGGAGGCCACTAAAATTTTCCCCTCCTCATCTGTTTTGTAACTTGTTTTGAATTTGGCTACAGTCAGTGTCACTACTGGTAGCATGAGGCGATACCTGGACCCTCCAGAGGTTGGTTGCATAGGCAGTCAAACTTCTCCAGGATGGCACATCAATACATGCCATTGCCAGAAGGTTTGCTGTGTCTCCCAGCACAGTCTCAAGGGCATGGAGGAGATTCCAGGAGAGCTGGACAGGGCCATAGAAGGTCCTTAACCCATCAACAGAACCCACCGGTATCTGCTCATTTGGGCAAGGAGGTACAGGATGAGCACTGCCAGAGCCTACAAAATGACCTCTAGCAGGCAGGCCACTGGTGTGAATGTCTCTGACCAAACAATCAGAAACAGACTTAATGAGGATGGCCTGAGGGCCCAATGTCCTCTAGTGGGCCCTGTGCTCACTGCCCGACACCATGGAGCTCAATTGGCATTTGCCATAGAATACCAGAATTGGCAGGTCCACTACTGGTGCCCTGTGCTTTTCACAGATGAGAGCAGGTTTACCCTGAGCACATGTGACATACAAACTATTGAGTACGACTCTGAGTTGATGCAATGAAATTTCGGCCAAATGGACTCGCCTGCCTGCCACATCATTTTTTCACTTTCATTTTCGGGGTGTCTTTGAATTCAGCCCTCTGTAGGTTGATCATTTTCATTTCCATCAAATGATGTGGAATCCTTTAGTTCCTAACACATTACCAGTCCATATCAGTAGAGATATCCAGCAGGATTTTTTCTCACTGTGATCTGATGTGTTTTCAAAGTGTTCCTTTAATTTTTTTGAGCAGCTTATTTTGTATTACAGGGCATAAAGGTGATGAGACCCTGCATCAATGATCAAAAATTAACAGAATCTAAACAAGAACATGAACACAGAATAGAACTTGTGCAGTGAAAATAAGAGAAACCTGACGATTGAGGTACACGTTTTACTTGATAATATTTTTCTGCCTGTCAGAAAAACTTCTGCTATATTGGCCGTCCAGGATATTCTCTATAATGTTGCCAAATATGTGAAAGTAGCAGATAGTTGGTGAAGTAAGAATTACGCTGTCACACGCGTGTGCTTGGGGAGCAACCTAAGGGCTTAGGTAAGTGTGATTTACCACCGAGACACGAGAGGTTACTGTATGATAACACTCTCTCTTCTGTCTTCTCCTTCTCCAGAAAGGAAAATTGACACCTCTCCCACTCTGGTGTCACTTCTGGGGTCAGACCACCTGGACAGGCCTCTTCCTCCCACAATTCCTCATAATGAGAAACGATGGCATCTTAAGATAGACCAACCTGAGGAATTGATGATGTCTCAACATTGCGTAGTACCACGCATTTTGTTTTACACCTTTTGCATACCTCAATATACGGGGTATGCCTTCACGTGCCCCACACTCTTACTCTTGTGCCTTTTGTCTTTTTGCACGCCTTTGTATTCATGTGGTATAGTGGGTCCACAGTTCATTGCAAAAGGGCCAGTTTTAAATAAATAATCGCCGCACTTGTGGCTTAGCGAGGTGGCGTGGTGGTGTGTGGCCGAGCGGTTCCCGGGGAGTTTGTGATGCAGGCAGTTCTCACTTAAGTGCACAGGTGAGGAGTCATCCTCATCCGTAATTGTTCTTGGGGGCTGCTGATTGCCACAGCTGATCCAAGTCCCCGTAATAAATAGAAGTATGAGGTGGCTAGTAGGGGAGAAAAAAGAAAAGAGAGAGACGGAGGTTGCAGGAGAGGAAGGCGGCAGGAAGTAGCGAGGAGAAAGCCGGTGCGTGAGTGAGATGGAGAGAGAGAGCGAGCGCTCGTAGGCAGCTCTAGCAGGGTGTTTGGCCGACACCTAGGGCGGTTGGTAGTGGTCGCTCCCCCTGAGCATTGTGAGGAGTGGGAGTGACCAGAAGAAGGATGGCTCGCCACGGAAGCGTCCTGGCCATAGGGGGAAGCCAAGTGTCGGAATGGAGGGAGTGGAACCGAAGCCAGGGATCGGGAAGCCATCAGACCAGTCAAGTGGTGAGAAGGTCAGCTGCAGGTAGGGCGACTCCCCTGTTGCGAAGCCCGATGGGAGAAGCAGGGGAGCCGCCAGGTAAAAGAAGACACCAGACTTTGGATTTTTAAAGAGACTGCTTCATGCCATTGTTTTAACCTCGTTGTTTTTAAAAGGATTCTTTTTTCTAATGGATTTTAACCTCCACTATTTCACTTCCTTTTTAATGGACTATTTATTTATTGAAGATTTTTGGAGAGACTCTGCACTTTATATATTTGAACACCTTGTTTTGACTTTTGTTGCTTTTAATAAAAGCACTTATCACTTTTGCACCATCCCCTTGCTTCATTGTTATGCGGCACTGCCAAGCTCATCTGTGACATTACCAACGGTGTTGGGTTCAAGGGCTCCCGGAAGCAAGATGGGAGTGTTAAGCAGAACCCGCATCGTCACAATTCATTGAGTGCATTAAATTTAACAGTCAAAACCAACGTGTGTAGGAAATTACTCTCACACGAGACAAAATAAAGAGTTGGAAAATGGTCCCCGTATAATGTCCGGCAATCTTGACAAAAAAGTGTTACTGAAAAAGTGATCAAAACCATAACAGTTGATAGTACAAAACAGTTGAAGGTGAGTTTAAATAGAAAATGGCAACCGGAAGGAAGTACTGATAGAAATGACGTCATCATGAGGTGACCAGAAGTGGTGTCATCAGGGGGCGACCAGCCGTGCCGTTGCCGGAAGTGCCATCATCTGGAAGTGTCTGGAAGTGACGTCGTCTTCAGGGGTCAGAGGCGGAAATGATGCAAAAAAAGCTGAGCCATTTTGGGAATTCAGGACTGTCGGTGAGTGAATTTGTTTACTGTTTTTCTTTGTTAATTTTGGTAAAAAAAAGGAGAAAGGTGTTAATACCCAATATTACCCATTTGTCTTGCGATCTTTCACGCACCTCAGAGCTTGTTGGCTGCCTCCTAAACGCATGTGGGTGACACATGCTAAATGAAATAAGAAACTCAGACTACCAAGTTTATAAAAACAATTGTTTCATGTATTAAACTATTCAACAGTTTTATAAGCTGGAAAAAGGCACAAAGAACACAGATAAAGAGTTGGGGTAGCCACCTTGGTAACCCTGTTTAATTGAACAGTTTTTTTATGTAAGTCAGGATTCAACTAGTAGCGGGCATGTCATAAGAACATAAGAAATTTGACAAACGGGAGAAGACCATTCAGTCCATCAAGCCCGATTGTGTAGCTAATAGCCAACCTGTCCCAATATCTCATCCACGTTCTTCTTAAAGGTTCTCCAGGTCTCTGCTTCAACTCCATGCCTTGGTAGTTTGTTCCAGAGTCCCACAACGCTTTGCATAATGAAGAGCTTCCTGGCTTCAATTTTAAATGCACTTCTCCTTAGTTTCCACTGATGTCCTCAAGTACCCGATTCACTCTTAAGCTGAAAGAATGTTTCTGGATCTCCTTTATCAATGCCTTTGAGGATTTTAAAGACCTGGATGAGGTCCCCACGTTGTCTCCTCTGCTCGAGATCAAACAGGTTTAATTCTCTGAGTCTTTCACAGTAGGACATGTCCTGAAGTCCCATGATGCACTTGGTTGCTCTCCTCTGCACAGCTTCAAGTGCTGCTCTGTCTTTCTTGTACTCTGGTGACCAGAACGGCACACAGGACTCCAGATGTGGTCTCGCTAGTGCATCATATAGTTTGACCATAACGTTCCTTGACTTAAATTCAACGGTTTTTATGACATAACCTAACATGTTATTTGCCTTCTTAATTGCTTCTGTGCTTTACTTAGTTGATGAAAATGTTACATTAACAGAAACCCCCAAATTATTTTCAGAGGTCTCTTCCTGTTAGTCAGTTTCTCCCATCTTGTATTTATAGTTGATGTCCCTTTTTCCCACGTGTAGCACTTTGCACTTTTCTACATTAAACTGGATTTTCCAAGTGATCGCCCAGTTCTGAAGATTGTCCAGGTCATTTTGAATTCTTTTTAACTGCCTCCTCACTGTCTGCCGTCCTTCCAATTTTAGTGGCATCTGTGAATTTGACAAGTTCACTAACTGTACCAGAATCAATGCCATTAATATAAATCAGAAAAAGTAACGAGGGTCGAAGGACAGACCCCGAGGGACTCCACTAATGACCTCACTCCATTCTCTTCTTATCTGTACTCTTTGTCTCCTGCCGGTTAACCAACTACAGATCCAGTTTTGTAAGTTACCTCTGATGCCTACAGCTTCTATTTTTACAATTAATCTTTGGTGTGCAACTGAGTCAAATTCTTTTTGAAAGTCCAGGTAAATTATGTGGTATGCTTTGTCTTTGTCAACTCTTCTAGTTGCTTCCTCCAAGATTGGTTTGGCTGGACCTTCCTCTGATAAACTCATGCTGGCTGGTATTTAGGAGTCCAAACAGAACCAAAGTAGGTAACTGGTTTACCAATTTATGAAGGATGATGGTTGGAAAGGGTGGGTCCAGGAGGATAGACAACAGAGATGATGTCAATGATGGAAGAGCCATCAATCACCTGGTCATCAGAGACAGAGAACGAGAGAAAGGATCAGAAAACAGCGCCAACCTCTGGCTCAGAAGGTAATTACAGGCTTCACACATTATATAGTTTATGCCAACATTTCGTCATTTACTACTAAAATATGAAAAATGTTTCTGTTTTAACAATGTGTTTACACAGATTATTGTAGAAACAGAACACACATGAAATGCATGTATTCCAAATAACGATCTATTACACTCTAAAACTCCCTGTGTGGATAGCGCTTTGAGTCCCGAGAAAAGCGCTATATAAATGTAATGAATTAATATTATTATTATTATTATTAAAACTCCAGCACTTCACTCGCAGATAATCAATCAAGGCATGAGCTGGGAGAAGTCTGTGCACGTTCTGCAGCTGTGGGGGGATGGAATAGCAGGCTGCTTGCTGCTTGTCTTAATCGGCACATTTACAGGACAAAAGACGCTGAGGGAGAGGTGCGAATGGATTTAAGGTGGGCCGGATCTACGAGTTTTTTCGTAGGCTCTGGTAATTCTAGTGTTAAACTGTCTCCTGTGTACAGGCGTGTGACAATGAAAAACAAGTTCAGTTCAAACCAGATGGTAACGTTTACCTCGGACGGTGCATCAGTCGTGTGGAGGCGAATGAAAAGGTGTAGGTGCTCTGATGTGGCACTCCATTTTACACTTATCAGAGTGACATTGTGTGGTACATCGTGAGGACCTGTGTATCGACGGTGCTTGGAAAGACAGTCCCCTGATGGGTGACTTTGAGACTTTTCTAAGGACTATTTACACAATTTTCTGCTGGTTGTCTGTTAAGAAGGACTTGTCAAAGCCGCAGAGGCAGCTTAGTGGTTTAAACCACTAAATGAGGTACAAGGTACAGATTAAAGAAACATTCCAAACTGGACCTTTAAATGCATTTTTAGATATGGTTCCATTTACTAAACAACAGGATCACTTTAAGGAGTTCATTTTCACTTTTGGGCATTTGTGGTGCATTCCAGACCTCGAATGATGAGTGTGAACGAGGATTTAGTCTAATGAACAAAACAAAAACAAAATGGAGAAATCGCATTGAGGCAGAGCATTTTTTTTTTTGTTATTTATTTCGCCTTATACGATTTTTCGTATTAGAAATTTGTTAGTTTTTGCATACCCCTTGGGGTCAGAGTGCAGGGTCAGCCATTGTACAGCGCCCCCGCAGCAATTACAGGTTAAGGGTCTTGCTCAAGGGTCCAGCAGAGTAGAATCTCTTTTGGCAGTGATGGGGATTCGAACCGGCAACCTTCGGGATACCAGCGCAGATCCTTAGCCTCAGAGCCACCACTCCGCCCAAGTTTTCCACCCATTCGGAAAACTTGATGAGAATTCAGCTGCTTTGTAGGGCCAATTTAGTTTCGCCAATCTCCCTAACCTGCATGTCATTGGACTGTGGGAGGCAACCACAGCACCTGGAGGAAACCCACAAAGACACGGGGAGAACATGCAAACTCCACCCAGGTCTCCTTACTGTGAGGCCGCCATGCTACCACTGCGTCTCCATGCACAACAATAAAGTGAAAAATTAATAATCAATCACAAAACCTGTATAATATGTACATAACAATAAGTAATATGGTTATCACATCTTAATGTCATTATCTGTGTATCATGTTTAAATTGCTACCAAATGGAATTTTTGCTTTCCTCCCCTTGGCTGTCAACTGGCCATATCTCTATGTACTGTATATAAAATCCAACGTCTGTCTGTCTGCTTTTCACGAAAGAACTACTTAATGGATTTAGATCAAGTTTTTTTCTATAATTGAACATTCCGGTTGATTGTGTAACTTCTCTCATTGGGCTATGTATCATAGTTCACTGGCGATACCGATTCATTTGCACAAATCTGAGAGACACGCAGCGGGCCAAGGAGAGGGGTGTGGGGACCTCTTCACTCACTCAACAGCTTCAGAGTGTGTACCTTACCTCTTCTTAGCTAGCGAACAAGAGAATTACTTGTTGTGGTTCCTCTATAGGCCTTGCCATTATTATTGTAAGCTTATTAACAGTGCCATCCAGCAAAACTCATCAACACATGGAACACATGGAACCTGTATATGAATCACGTCAAAGTACATTCTTTTTTTCAGCTCTGTTTTAGGATACTTAATATTCCAGCCCATATCGTCTAATAAGATACTTAATTCATGGATATCATTATGTGTTTGCGCCTTCAGAGATATTTATTTAGAAAACTAACAATGCTCGCTTTGCTCGCCAAACCCCCTGGCCTGCACTATGTGGATTTCACTTTCACCAAACAACAAATCTTTTAATTCTTCCTAGAAGAAGTAGAAGAAATACAAACACTACTTTTCCCTGATGGCAACACGAATTAGATGATCTACAAGTCTCCGACTTAAAGTTTAAATCCGAACAATATATTCGATCTCTTTTCGCTGTTCCATTATTTCACCAAGTAATAATTTCTGTTTGTTTGTTCTAATGAGATCTTTACTATCATTTTTTGAGACTTTCGAATTTTAGTACTTATAGATAGATAGATAGATAGATAGATAGATAGATAGATAGATAGATAGATAGATAGATAGATAGATAGATAGATAGATAGATAGATAGATAGATACTTTATTAATCCCAAGGGGAAATTCACATTATTATCTCTAATCTGCTCTACATGTGTTTTGCGCTAACATTTTTAATTTCTTTACGACGTTCTACTGTGTCATCTACTCTTCTGTTTTATTTCCAACCCCAGGTGTGGTTAAATCTCTTGGCACAAAGTCTCGTCTCGCGGGAAATGAAATTGTCTCTCTGAAAAAGTCTTGTCTCGTCCCAGGATTTTTTTTTATTATAATAGAGAGTTGTGTTTGTACCCTTTAATGAACTGTGGAACATTCTGGTTGATTTTTGCAACTTCTATCATTGCACTATGTATCATAGTTCGCTTGTGATACCGATTCATTTGCACAAATCAAACGAACACGCATCAGGGCGAGGGGAGGGGAGCAGGGACCACCTCACTCACGCACCAGCCTCGGGGTGTGTACCTTACCTCCACTTAGCTATCTAACGAGAGTTTTACAGTGAGTTTATTTTAACTTATATTTCTCAGTTTGTACGTTGTATTTTGTAAAGTTTTTGTTTGCATTTAACTATATAACTCCTGTTATTAGACAGCAAACCAGGATAGTGAGACAGTGGAGCCCAGAGGCTGAAATGGCTCTAAATGGCTGCTTCCAAATTACAGACTGGGAGATAATAGGCGTGATATTGAGGGACTCAGTCACTTCATCACAGGCTATTTTAACTTCTGTATTGACACAGTGATACCCACAAAAACAGTGTGTTCCTCTTCAAACAACAAGCCCTGAATTACTAAGGAGCTAAAAGGTCTCCTGAATGAGAAAAAGAGAGCATTCAAATCTGGTGGCAATGAACAACTGAAGGACATGCAGTATGTGCTAAAAAAAAAAAGAAACGGAATAAAGGATAGAAAGAAAGGAATCTTACAAAGCTAAAATAGAAAACAAACTCACCAAATAAAACATGAAGGATGTATGTACTCAAGCAATCCAGGGCTCACATGCTAGAAGGGGATGTGGACAAAGCTTAATCCCTGAATCGATTTTTTAATAGATCCCCCCCACCCCCTAACCACCACCACCACCACCAACAACAACTTCTTTCAATGGCCAGCTATGCCACAACATCCACACTGCATCATCAACTCTTACGACTTCAACTGGAATGTCCAATGGTAAGTCCACCTCTGACCATCACTGTGGGCCGTCCATAACTGAAGACCCAGTAAGGAGACAACTGAGGAAGCTACTGGCAGCACAAATACAATAATGCGTAAAGGATGTTGGATTTTATTTTAAGATTGCTTTTTATTACGTGTGTTTTACTTAATATAAACGTATAATAATAATAATAATAATGCATTTTATTTATAGGGCACTTTACATTAGTAGTAAATCTCAAAGTGCTACATAAAAACGTTTAGACAACAGACATAAAACAGAGGTAAAACGACAGCAATTAGTAGCATTCTTGTTAACAAGCTTTCCTAAATAGAAAAGTCTTTAGCTGTTTTTTTAAACAGCACACAATCTGCTGTGTTCTTAGGCTATCTGGTAGGGCATTCCAGAGCCATGGAGCAGCGGCCGCAAAGGCTCGGTCTCCCATTGTATGAAGTTTGGTCAAAGAGGGGCGAAGGTGGTAGGTATTAGCAAAACGGAGGTTTCTTGTAGTGGATTGTAGTACTGTATAAGAAGTTCCTTAAGATATTGTGGAGCATTTCCTTGGATACCCTGGTGAGTAAACAAACAGAGTTTGTATTCGATACAGAGATGGATAGGGAGGCAATGAAGTGACCAAAGGATTGGTGAAATGTGTTCATATTTCCGCACCCTCATCAAGATCCTTGCAGCACTATTTTGTATTTGTTGGAGCTTTTGACTTATTATGAAGTCAACTAAATTCAACTTTAAGATTGTCTTTTGCATCTTGTCTGTTTTACTTAATATGAGCTGATTATAAAGTTGATCATATCTTATTTTAAGATTGCCTTTTATATGTGTGTGTTGTAATATGAGCTGATTATAAAGTCAAACAAGTTTTATTTTAAGATTGACTTAAATACTTTTGGAATGTTGTTTTAAATCCTTTTCAGAATATGTGGGTTTTCTCAAGGGTCTAACCTGAAAGCAGGGGGCGATAAATATCGGTACAGTTCTTAGTAATCGAGTTACTACAGTTACGTGACCTTACCAAGATGGCAAAAGTTTAACGCGTGTTCCATCAAGTGTGGCGGAAGCTCAAAGGATTTTTTTTTTAATAATGGTCTACGGGTGGTTTTTGCTTGGACAAGATATGGCAGTTATTGGACAGTTAGTCGAGGTTCGCTTCTATTTATATCTTGATTGGGCAGACTCTGCTAGGAGCACCCGCCCCCTTAGCCATACTTGAAGTTACTCGCAGAGTGGCGGAAGTGCCGGCGATACTCACATCCGGACACGTTCTTGCATCAGAATCCGGGTAGCAGGATGGCAGCGAGTGGGGAACAGAGTGAGTTTTAGTCCAAATTTTTGTGCGTTGTAACCTCTTCGGTACAGTAAAGACTACAGTGTGAACTGACACGAGATAATAGTGGAGCTTTTTTTGTTGGCTTAGCAGATACAAGTGATCTGCTTCTCTGTTAATAATTTTGGGTTTTTACTGGGCAGAGGCATCATCACAAAAAAGCTCGTGTTGTAGCGTATTGCCTTTACATTTAAAAGAGCAAAGTAGTATGCAGTAATTCATTGTCGATTAAGTCAAGACTGGTGTGCAGTGTCGAACACTCTGCGCTCTTTGTGTCGAGGGTCCTAAGTGTTTCAATCTGTAATGTTTAGTTTTGACAGCTGGGAGCTGAAAACCTAGCAGAAGGTTGCGTGCACCCGTGCGATGTTAGCGAGTCTTGCTTAACACGTAAATATAACGCTTAAGGTAAGGAGCGATTTCAAGAGCCCGGCTGGTTTAAGTTAAAAGATAGTAAACTTCCTTTGTAACAACCATTTGGCAAATATCAAAGTACCTATACTCTGCGGTTACATATCAGTTATAAATAAATTAACGCTGGCAGACTGTTAAACATCAATCGATTAATTTGATTATTCTGCAGCGCTTCATACTTGCAAATAAACGGGCATTGCCCAGATTAAAGGAGTACACGTAATAGAATCTACTAGCAACAAAATTAAAGCCGGTAGTGACCGTCAATTATTTAGTACAACAATGCATTCCACACATCCTGATCGTTAATTTAGTGCCTTGTTGCAGCGCAGGTCCATACCGTAGTCATGGAGCTTTTTTATTTACAATCTTTCAGAAAGTCTGGATAGCAAAAAATGTGAGACTGCAGAAACAGAAAGTAAAGGATGCCATGGTATCTCTGCCTTACTACTTGGTTACAAGTGTGTGTGCTTTATGACAATGGAAAGAAGTAAAAGGTAATGACAATGCAGCTGATTGGTTAGCCTTGGAGGATGGAGGAATATTTCAGACGAAATAAAATAAATCTGCAAATAATAAAAGTACAGTGAAATGTGATCATAAATAATTAAATGTGTCATGAATAGCACCACACACAGCATGAAATAAGCCCAGCAATGAAAACTACTTTCACTTTCAAATTTGATAGGGCGGGTCCTAGTGAGAGTTGTTTTTGATTGGAGGATTGTCAGTAGAGTGACAGGTAAAGCTTTGGGTGGCAAGTGCCACATTTACAGCAGACACTTAAGATGTGACTCTAAAGACGAATTTGGAGTTTCCTAAATTACAGTTGCCACACAGTTTTACTGAGCATCATTTTCTTGCGCACGTATCTGACGCGCTACAGTCGCAGCTTTATGCCACACAGGTTTCCAAAGCCAAGCAGAGCGCATCTGTCCACTCTGCAGATGATTCACCAATCAAAACGCAGTACTTGCTAGAGCCCACCCTCCCAACTTTGATGAGTCAAGGTGACAGTTTTCATTTCAGGATCTATTTAATGTTGCTTGTGGTATCACTAAAACAAAGAAATAATTAAAGAAATGCAGAAAAAGTAGGAAAACATTTCACAGCACATTATTTTATACATATTTAATTATTAAACATTTCATGCTGCTATTATTTGTTCATTGTCACATTTCACAGTACTTTTACTGTTTTTGGGAATTTATTTATTTAATTTTGTTCAAAATATTCCTCCATATTGGAAAGGTCATCTTGCTGTGTATGGCAGGGTTCGCCATTTCCGGTCCTGGAGGACCACCGTGGCTGCAGGGTTTTGTTCCGACCAACTTCCGTTTTTCATTGGACTCTTAGCCTACGGGAAGCCTAGTTTTTTATTTTCAGTGCATCAGGTAGACATCCGTAATTCTTGAGGTGCAATTATAAGTATGGATTACCATTTTAATTATGTAGTACTTATTTCTTACCAAAACATATACTGTGTAAGCCCGTGCTGTAAAAAGCCCAGGGTCTTAGAAACTATTGAAATCGTCAGGAAAAAAAAAACTGAAATGTAGAGATGTCAGGTAATTGAAAGTACAGTGGGGCAAAAAAGTATTTAGTCAGCCACCAATTGTGCAAGTTCTCCCACTTAAAAAGATGAGAGAGGCCTGTAATTTTCATCATAGGTACACCTCAACTATGAGAGACAAAATGAGAAAAAAAAATCCAGAAAATCACATTGTCTGATTTTTGAAGAATTTATTTGCAAATTATGGTGGAAAAAAAGTATTTGGTCAATATTTGGTCAGTATTTGGTCAATAACAAAAGTTCATCTCAATACTTTTTTTTATATACCCTTTGTTGGCAATGACAGAGGTCAAACGTTTTCTGTAAGTCTTCACAACGTTTTCACACACTGTTGCTGGTATTTTGGCCCATTCCTCCATGCAGATCTCCTCTAGAGCAGTGATGTTTTGGGGCTGTCACTGGGCAACATGGACTTTCAACTCCCTCCAAAGATTTTCTATGGGGTTGAGATCTGGAGACTGGCTAGGCCACTCCAGGACCTTGAAATGCTTCTTACGAAGCCACTCCTTCGTTACCCGGGCAGTGTGTTTGGGATCATTGTCATGCTGAAAGACCCGGCCACGTTTCATCTTCAATGCCCTTGCTGATGGAAGGAGGTTTTCACTCAAAATCTGACGATACATGGCCCCATTCATTCTTTCCTTTCCATAGATCAGTTGTCCTGGTCCCTTTGCAGAAAACAGCCCCAAAGCATGATGTTTCCACCCCCATGCTTTACAGTTGGTATGGTGTTCTTTGGATACAACTCAGCATTCTTTTTCCTCCAAACACAACGAGTAGAGTTTTTTCATCTGTCCATATGACATTCTCCCAGTCCTCTTCTGGATCATCCAAATTCTCTCTAGCAAACTTCAGACGGGCCTGCACATGTACTGGCTTAAGCAGGGGGACATGTCTGGCACTGCAGGATTTGAGTCCCTGGCGGCGTAGTGTGTTACTGATGGTAGTCTTTGTTACTTTGGTCCCAGCTCTCTGCAGGTCATTCACTAGGTCCCCCCGTGTGATTCTGGGATTTTTGCTCACTGTTCTTGTGATCATTTTGACCCCACGGGGTGAGATCTTGCATGGAGCCCCAGATCGAGGGAGATTATCAGTGGTCTTGTATGTCTTCCATTTTCTAATAATTGCTCCCACAGTTGATTTCTTCACACCAAGCTGCTTACCTATTGCAGATTCAGTCTTCCCAGCCTGGTGCAGGTCTACAATTTTGTTTCTGGTGTCCTTTGACAGCTCTTTGGTCTTGGCCATAGTGGAGTTTGGAGTGTGACTGTTTGAGGTTGTGGACAGGTGTCTTTTATATTGATAACGAGTTCAAACAGGTGCCATTAATACAGGTAACGAGTGGAGGACAGAGGAGCCTCTTACAGAAGAAGTTACAGGTCTGTGAGAGCCAGAAATCTTGCTTGTTTGTAGGTGACCAAATACTTATTTTCCACCATAATTTGCAAATAAATTCTTCAAAAATCAGACAAAGTGATTTTCTGGATTTTTTGTTTTCTCATTTTGTCTCTCATAGTTGAAGTATACCTATGATGAAAATTACAGGCCTCTCTCATCTTTTTAAGTGGGAGAACTTGCACAATTGGTGGCTGACTAAATACTTTTTTGCCGCACTGTATTTACTCTGGCCGTCTCTCTTCTAGGAGGTTTAGTTTTGCTGATGTGCTTGCATCGCTTGTGCATTAGTGACGGGAGGAAATGTAAAAGGGATAGCGTTTTGCTGATGTTAGCAACTAAGCGACTTTGTCTTTCTTCAGAGGTTTGGTTTTGCTGATATGCTGGCCTCACTTGTGTTATTAGCGGCTTAGTGAGTTTTCTGTTTCATTGGAGGCGGAGCTCTTACCCCGACTCCACCTCTCACTTCCGGGCTGGACAGACACACACAGATACGCTCACACATAGAAATTTATATATAAGATGACACAAAGCAACAAATGATAAACAAATCTTTAAAAAAGCTGCAAATGTATCAAATGTTCATAAGCTGTTTATCAAGAAGACGCAAGGCTAACATGCTTGTCAGGTTTATACGTAAAAGACATTTTGCTGTTTCGCTAACAAGACTATTGTTAACTTGGCAGCAATTTCAAACTTGTCTTTATCTTTTCTTTTTCTAATTGAAAAGCTGAGGCACTTAAAGCAAGCTCGCGGTCCAAACTCAAACAGTATCCATTAAAGGACAAAATAAAAAGGTTAGAATTTGTTGAAGTAGTTTTTCTTTCTGTTTGTTTCACTGCACATGATGACTTCTCCAGTTCCTTTTTCCGTTTATTACTCCACTTTCTTTACTAGGCGGAGTGGTGGCTCTGAGGCTGAGGATCTGCACTGGCAATCGGAAGGTTGCCAGTTCGAATCCCGTAAATCCCTGTTGGGCCCTTGAGTAAGGCCCTTAACCTGCACTTGCTGAGCCCTTTGAGTAGTGAGAAAAGTGCTATATAAATGCAAAGAATTCACTATGTAACAAATTTTTATTTTTATTTTGTTCCTGGGTACAAAGTGTGTTTTCCTAACCCGTTATGCCTAAAAAAAAATAGAAAATAGCTGTTGTTCCACAAAAACTTTGCTTTTGTGATCAGGACAGTGATATTTTGAAATTTGTCTGTTTTCAAGAAAATTCTCGATTCGCATTCAATACTGAGTAGTCTTCTGGACAATTCTAACAGTTCAAGAATATTCTAGAAGTTTCTAGAATTTTCCGGAATTATCTAGAACTTTCAAGAAACTTTTAGAACGTTCTCGGACTGTCCAGTAGCAGTCATACAAGTATAGAAGCACAGGTGACTCGAACCAACAATTCGGTTTATGTTATTTTTTTGATTTGATTTAGATGGCATCAAGAGGTTGCTTGCACCCAGCAGATGCATTTTGCTACGTCTGTGGACAATTTATAAAGACAAGAGCGAGAAAGTATTCCGTGAAAGCATGTCGTAAGATGTGCGAGGCCTACAAGGCATACTTCGGCATGCCTGTCAGGGATCAAGACAAGCCCTGGGCACCTCATTTCACATGCGAATATTGCAAGAAAACTCTTGAAGGTTGGTACAGGGGAGAAAAGAGAGCCATGAAGTTTGCTATCCCGCGAATATGGCGGCAACCGACTGACCACTCAAGCAACTGCTACTTCTACATGGTGGATCCTACCAAACGTTGCACTGGCAAGAATGCGCCTCAAATCATTTATCCAGACATTCCTTCTTCCATTGCCCCAGTACCACACTGCCCCGAGCTGCCCGTTCCCACTCCTCCGAAGAGGGATCAGCCATCTTCAGGAGACAGCAGCAAGTCAGACAGCGAGGAAGATATTGCAGATATCCTTGACGCTCATCTTGACAAATTCAAGGAGAACATGGGAGCTTACTCAGAGGAGCAAGGCGAGCGCTTTCATCAGGATATACTGGACTTTGAACGTCGTTACCAAGGACAGTATAACGAAAACATGATGGGGGACTACATTTGGGGGCTTCTTCGAGAAAGCGATTTGCAGTACAGTCGCAAATCTAGAACACCTACTCATTTCTGAACCTTTTTGAGTGGTTTTGACTGTCTTTGTCTATTTACCATGCAAGTGTTGTTCTTTATCAGACCGCATGAACGAAAAGATAAAAATTCCCTTGTTTTGTCACTATAAATACGAAATTTTCTGGGCTGTGGTCATAAAATCAAAGTTTGTGCTGAATGTAGTAGTTTTTCCATAGGCTTTAGACATAAGCAGTTGAAATATAACTCTTGGAAGCCAGGAACAAAAATTGTGTTACATTGTGTATTATTACTGTAAAGGGTAATATTCCAGTGACCTCCTGCTGTCTTGTAAAGCAAGCATTGATTTGCTTTTTTACACTACAGGAAGTTCTCTGCAAAAAAAAAAAAAAAAAACCAAAAAGGGAAAAAAAAAAAGCTGCGTGCTGGCTCAATTACCATAATACCTCGCATAAAGGAGCACTGCAAACAAATCACCATAAAGCCTAGAAAATCAGGGTCTGAAAAGATCGGTTTTGTTTTCGTTTTTTTTTTTTTTGTGAATGGCCAATTTACAGATCGGCGATCAAGTCATTTTTAGTGAAAATCGGCTGATTTAGATTGGCGGCGGTAGATGAGAGCATCTCTCCTTTTGGGTCGTGACTCACCATTGTATTCAACGGAAAAGAAGTCGCGTATATTCAGCTAAGTGTGTCGTGATGGGTCGCCGCCGGGGCCATCGACATTGCTCTGCTATGACTGTTGGTGGCAGTTCTCCAAGGAGGTCATACCTGCCCACCCATTGTTTTGATTGTCGGTGGTGATTCTCCAAATAGGACCAAAACCCCAGTTGTCTATTCATGGACTGGGTCCTTGAAGATACTATAAAGGGCAAGATTGAGTCTCGAGGGGAAAAAAAGAAAGTTTTGGAAACACTGAAATAATGGCATTGTGTAGCACAGCGTTTCTCAACCTTTAAGTATTTGCAACCCGAGTTTTCATAACAGTTCTAATCGCGCCCCCCTAACGTTTTTTTGAAACCCTAATAAAATTTATTCCTAGATTTTTTGCTGCCGATACACCACTACAAGTTTAAAATTTCCCTACGAATAGCGAAATTAAGCCACATATGGCAACATTCACTAGGGGGGCGCGCCCCACAGTTTGAGAACCGCTGGTGTAGCGTAACATCAGGCGGGACTCAATTTTATATAAATAAGTCTCACTTACAGGCAGTCCCTGGGTTACGTACAACCACGGTTTTCAAACTGTGGTACGCGTACCACTGGTGGTAGTTCAAGTCATGCCAAGTGGTACTCATGTGGTCCTTTATTTTCCACGAATTGATGTTGCTAGAATGCCAATATGTTGCATATAATCACATATAGCACCCATTTCCTTAATTAGTTTAATATCACTTTAACGTCATAATTATAGTCATTATAGTGATTATAGTGACTTTTTCTTCAAAACAACACGGGCGTAAATTAACGATTCATTGACAGTGGTACTTCAGTTTACTGGTCCTCGCGGAGTGGTACTTGTTCAAAAAAAGTTTGAAAACCGTGGACGTACAAGATAGGGACTGTAGGTTTGTACTTAAGTTGAATTTGTGTGTAAGTTGGAACAGGTACATTATTTTAATAAAAGTTATTGTTGACCAACTGTAACCAAGTGCTCTGCCAGTGAATGATGGAGTTTCACCACTCCCCGACCTTTTTATTATTTCTACTTTATTTTCCATGGTGATGGGTTTTCTGTTCTTTACTGTATCACCAGCACTTGCATCAGATTTGTGTTTCAGAGACATTCTTGAAGGGTGAAGACAATGAGCTCTTCTGCACAGCACTGTCCACGCTATCACAACAGGCAGGCATCCCTCATCAGCACGTCTGGTTTACTGACGAAAAACAACTTCCTGCTACGTACGTAACCATACCAGCAGGCTTGCAATTGAGAATGAATGGGAGTAGCGACGGGCGGTTCACCACCCACCCACCACACAGTGACCTCCACTACAGTATGCAGCCTGCAGCGTGCGTCCGCCCACCAAGAACAAACACGGTGCAGCCAAAGGCGTGTAGTGAATCGCCCTCCACCGCCCCCATTCAACAGGCCGCCGCCCCGTTCAGCCACAACCAGGTCACCGCTTGCAGCATTACCAGCCGCCCACCGAAAACGATTTGGGCGAAGCCGTGTATAGTGGGTGGGCAGTGAAACGCCCTACACCACTCCATCCAGCCTACGTCCAGTCAGGAGCAGTTGCTGCGGCGGCGTAGTGTGCGGACAGCGAACTGCCCCATTAAGCCTCCGTCCTGCACATGAGCACGTGACTATGGACCACAGGTCACCGCTCGCTTGACGCCGGGAGCCGCCCGAGGGACACAGGGACACTACACTGCACGAGCAGCGAAATCGCACCCCTCCAGCCACTACTTGCAGCATCCTCCGGCCAAAGATGTCGGAGCGGCAGTTAGTGAGGTGCATGCGTCACAGCTGCGGCCTCGTTCGTAAGTTGTAGGTCGGATGTCTGTAACCTGGGGACTACCTGTATTTTTAATCTTAACTTGTTGTATAACGGCTGATTTTTGCTTATTTGAAAGAATCCTATAATGCACGCTCCATAATTCCATGGGGGAGTTCAGTTCAGTTTATTTTTGTACAGCACTCTCCACTAAGTGCAAGCTTAAAGTTCTGTCTGTAACAAGGGTGGTACCAAGAAAATGCAATTACAAACTTTACTAATTACATAATGAATACACGTACAGTACTGTGCAAAAGTTGTAGGCAGGTGTGAAAAAAATTCTGTAAACAAAGAATGCCTTCAGAAATATAAATAATGATTGTTCATTGTTATCAATTTACAAAATGCAAAGTGAGCGAACAAAAGAAAAATCTAAATCAAATCAATATTTGGTGTTACTACCTTTTGCCTTCAAACCAGCATCAATTCTTATAGGTACACTTGCACAAAGTCAGGGATTTTGTAGGATTCTAGTCAGGTGTCTGATCAACCAATTCTACCAGACAGGTGCTAATGATCATCAATGTCACACGTAGGTTGAAACACAGTCATTAACTGAAACAGAAACAGCTGTGTAGGAGGCTTAAAACTGGGTGAGGAACAGCCAAACTCTGCTACCAAGGTGAGGTTGTGGAAGACAGTTTCATGTCATGGCAAGATTGAGCACAGCAACAAGACACAAGGTAGTTCTACTGCATCAGCAAGGTCTCTCCCAGACAAAGATTTCAAAGCAGACTGGGGTTTCAAGATGTGCTGTTCAAGCTCTTTTGAAGAAGCACAAAGAAACGGGCAATGTTGAGGATCGTAGACGTAGTGGTCGGCCAAGGAAACTTAGTGCAGCAGATGAAAGACACATCAAGCTTATTACCCTTCGAAATCGGAAGATGTCCAGCAGTGCCATCAGCTCAGAACTGGCAGAAACCAGTGGGACCCAGGTACACCCATCTACTGTCTGGAGAAGTCTGGCCAGAAGTGGTCTTCACAGAAGAGTTGCAGCCAAAAAGCCATACCTCCGACGTGGAAACAAGGCCAAGCGACTCAAGTCTGCACTAAAACATAGGAACTGGGGTGCAGAAAAATGGCAGCAGGTGCTCTGGACTGATGAGTCAAAATTTGAAATATTTGGCTGTAGCAGAAGGCAGTTTGTTCGTCGAAGGGCTGGAGAGTGGTACAATAATGAGTGTCAGCAGGCAACAGTGAAGCATGGTGGAGGTCCCTTGAACGTTTGGGGCTGCATTTCTGCAAATGGAGTTGGAGATTTGGTCAGGATTAATGGTGTTCTCAATGCTGAGAAATACAGGCAGATACTTATCCATCATGCAGTTCCATCAAGGAGACGTATGATTGGCCCCAAATTTATTCTGCAGCACGACAACGACCCCAAACATACAGCCAAAGTCATTAAGAACTATCTTCAGCGTAAAGAAGAACAAGAAGTCCTGGAAGTGATGGTATGGCCCCCACAGAGCCCTGATCTCAACATCATCGAGTGTGTCTGGGATTACATGAAGAGACAGAAGGATGTGAAGAAGCCTACATCCACAGAAGATCTGTGGTTAGTTCTCCAAGATGTTTGGAACAACCTACCAGCCGAGTTCCTTCAAAAATTGTGTGCAAGTGTACCTAGAAGAATTGATGCTGTTTTGAAGGCAAAGGGTGGTCACACCAACTATTGATTTGATTTAGATTTCTCTTTTGTTCATTCACTGCATTTTGTTGATTGATGAAAATAAATGATTAACACTTCCATTTGTGAAAGCATTCTTTGTTTACAGCATTTTTTCACACCTGCCTAAAACTTTTGCACAGTACTGTATATAGATACAGATTTGTTTAAACAAACAAGAAGACAAAGTAGTCTGAACTGATTATATTATCTAAAACAAGAAAAATGAAATAAAAAAGGTTGCTTATCTAAAACTAGACTAAATTAAATTTCTTTTACAAGAAAGAGTTCAGAATTGTTTAAAAATTTTGCACTAATTTATTAATGTTAGGATAAGTTTGCCATTCTGTCTCTGAGGAAATATATAATGGGCCCCGTGTTTTATTTTATTTAAATCGTGCTCTAGGCTGAATAAGTACAGGAATTATATAATTTAATGTGTTTTAACTCTCTCTCTCTAACTTCTCTTTTTGAAATGTTGCACAGCTTGTATTCTTGATTTGACTCTCCGTTCTATGAGGGAAAGTCAATGATTATCTGTGCTCTCTTTCTACAATTTATTAGAACTGCAGTAGAGTACATACGGAGTGATGTGTCATTTTTTTACACCGTGGTCCCCATACTTTTCAGTGCATTTGATCCAGCGCACCACAAGTTTGTTCAGGCCCTCAGAAATTAAAAAGAAAACAAAAATAGTTTTTGGTTGGGCCTCAGACACATGTGCACCACTTCTTTGGTGGTCTGTGGGAAAGGCATCTTATACGTCAGTTCATTAAGATCATGGTACAGACTTGCTGAATGCTGTCATTGGTAGTAGACGTGGATGGGAATCCTGCTCCTGCGGGAAAAAGTTGTACAGCCAGTCCAAACCAAATGATCTCATCGGTGTGGATAATTATGGTCTTATCCTCCTATTTTGTAATGCGACTCTTATTGAACGGTGTGTCTGATTGCTTGGTACTGTAATATGCAGTACAGTATTTTGAAACGTAAAACATGTTATTGCAAAGTATTCACTTAAAACAGTATTACTATTTAATCCATTTTCCACAATTAGTTCAGGGTCATAGGGTGCCAGGACATGTGAATGAAGGGCAGGACCTAATCCAGGACTGGACTCCAGTCCATAGTAGGCCCACACCCACATCGTTCATTCCAGGCCAATATGGAGTCACGATTGCTTAATTTGTGGAGGGACACTGGAATCTCCTAAGTGTTTGTTTGCACTCCCTTACAGATTTGTGTGACCCAGTAGGGTACAACCCGGGATTGTAGTAGGCAAGTTCACTTTACACAGGCAGTCGGTGGGCTAAGAATGATATTCACATCCCTGAAATGATTTAAAGTAGCACCAATCATCATGCTGCTTACACTGGTAAAAGTTATAAACATGAAAAATATTACATTTTACAGTGCTGAAAATTTTTTATTAATAATTTGCTTTTGCAGTTTGTTCTTACTGTTGTGTTGTGATGACTCTTTTAGTTAGGATCTAGCAAAAAAAACTCTCAATGTCCTGTTCCTCTTTCTAACTTAAATTAGTGCTTTGCCTGTTTTACAGCTTTTGACTATGGCCTTATCTTGAAAATCAGAGATGAGTCTTCCCGGGTAGTCGCCTTGAATGGGTACCTGAGCACTCGCAGTTACATAGGAGGGTTCACGTTTTCACAGGCCGATGCAGAAGTCTTTGAGACTCTCCAGGCGCCGCCTCCTGAGCAGCACTTTCACGCACTACGGTGGTACAGACACACAGACGCCATCTTGAGCAGCAATTCTCGGCACGCCAGTTCTTGCAGCAGTGAGTACAATGCTTATCGCCATATGGGGGCACAAGTGAAATTGAATGTCGGTCATCTAGCTTTCCATATGATGCAAAAAGCTGCAAATAGTCCAAAATGTATTTATCCATATAGCCAATGTGGTAACCTGCTTCTTACTTCATGGTGTTGTGGCAAGCAACAGACACAAGGGAGGTCGTCCCCAAGAATAATTTGTTAGTGGGACCACTTGCTGACTTTTTGGGGAAAAATGGGGCGGTTGCAGCTTTGGTTGTTCCTTCTCAAAAAGGTGGCAACGACAAGTAATTAATAGTAACGACAAAAGAAACTAAAATGTGAAGAAAATCTGTTTACACACAAAAAAGGAATACAAAATTTTTTTGGCAATACTTTAGGTACTGCAGAAATTTATCTATTACATGTTTACTCTTAAGTAACAAGTCCTTAACCAAGGCTTCTTTTGGTGTTGTAACACTTGCAAAGCATCGATAAAGTAGTTATTCCTCTTATTCAACATTACCTACTAAAATAACTTCACTTTGGAATGGTCAAAGGTGGCATAAGTGAGACATACAGTGCCCTCCATAATGTTTGGGATAAATATACATTTTTCCTTGATTTTTCCCCTCTGCTCCACATTTTAAGATTACAAATCCAACAATTCAGATGTGATTAAAGTGCACATTTCAGACTTTCATTTAAGGGGATTTGCATATATTTCAGTCCCACCATGTACAAATGACATCACTTTTTCTGGTCCCCTCCCCCCCATTTTAGGACACCATAATGTTTGAGACAATTGGCGTCACAGGTGTTTGTGGTTCCTCAGGTGTGTTTCATGGCTTCATAAGGCACCTCGGTTTGCTTCTACCCTTTGGAGTTTGCAGTTGCCATTGTTCAACACGAGGACAAGAGCTGTGCTAATGAAAGTCAAAGAAGCCATTATGAGGCCAAAAAAACAAGAATCGGAGACATCTGTAAAACCTTAGGATGACCGAAATCCACTGTCTGGACTATCATGAATACGAAAGAATGCACTGGTGAGCTCAGTAATCGCAAAGGGACTGCTAGGCCAAGGAAGACCCCCACTGCTGATGACAGAAGAATCCTCACTATGGTCAAGAAAAATCCTCCAATGCCTGTCTGACAGATCAGAGACAGACTTCATGAGGGTAGATGTGTGTGTCAGAGACGACTATCAGCAGAAGACTTCATGAGCAGAAATACAGAGGACACACTGCGAGATGAAGACCATAAAAACAGGATGGCCAGATTACAGTTTGTGAAAAAAAGATTTCAAAGAACCTGTAGAGTTCTGGGAAAAGGTCTCATGGACAGAGGAGACCAACATAAACCTGCATCAGAGTGACGGCAAGAGCAAAGTGTGGAGATGATAAGGAACTGCCCGAGATCCAAAGCAGACCACCTCATCTGTTAAATATGATGGTGGGAGTGTTATAGCTTGGGCATTTATGACTGCCACAGGTACAGACTGGCATACTTCTCTTCATTGATGATGGAACGGCTGCTGTCAGTGGCACAATGAATTCTGAGGTGTACAGAAACATCTGATCTGCTCAAGTACCAGTGAATGCCTCCAAACTCATTGGACGGCGCTTCATCCAACAACAAGACAATGAATGATCCAAACGTACTGCTAAGATAATACAGAAGTTTTTCAAAGTTAAATTTGGAAAATTCCTGAATGGTCAAGCCAGTTACCCAATTTCAATCCAATTGAACAGGCCTTCCATATGCTGAAGAGAATACAAGCAGGAGCTGAAGATGGCTGGATTAGAGGCTTGGCAGAGCATCACCAGAGAAGGTCCTCCGCACCTGCTGATGTCTGTGACATTGTATGGCAGGGATATGTGAGAGGACTAAATAGGACATCTGCTTTAATTGACCTGCCATTGCTGTGTCCCAAACATTATGAAGACTGTGTGTAAAAAGTGTTGTCATTTCTACATGGTGTGACGGAAATGTATGCAAATCCTCTTAAATGAAAGTCTGTAAGGTGCACTTTAATCACATCTGAATTGTTTGATTTGTAATTTTAAAATGTGGAGCAGAGGGGAAAAATCAAAGAAAAATATGTAGTTGTCCTAAACATTATGGACGGCAATGTATTTCTCATGATGTTGCATACTTAATTTTAAAACCTGTGAATCCTTCATATTAACAAGTAATTTTACTAGCACATCCAAGTGTACTCTTATGCCACGCTGAAAAGTTTACTGGTGTTTTAAAAGCACAATGAAGCCTATTTTAAGATCTTGTTACATAAGAGTAAATAAACTGCAGTACCTAAGTGGTACCATTTTTTTTTTTATTGAATCACAAAAGACATGCCCACAAAGTAAAGCATACAAATCTTTCATTGAATTACAATCAAAATAGGCATACCCACCAAAAATATATAACAACTGTTAATTGAATAATATTCAAAAACATTAAACCCACAAAAACAGCATACATATACATTTTTAAAACTGAATTAATTGAATCCCATTCTGTTATGTCGCTGCAAGGGGTAGAGAAAAGTGTCACGACTTCTATTTGTGTATATATAGTGCCTATAAAAAGTATTCATTCCCTTGGAAGTTTTCACAATTTGTAGAAGATATATATGTAGAAGACTAATTAAGAAAAGGGTTAGAATGAAAACCTGCAGCAACAGTAGCTCTCCAGGACTGGAGTTGGAGACCCCTGTTCTAGAGTTTCTAGTGTAATCCTGGATTCTTTGCTCATTTTTTGTGTTAGGTTCCTCATTTTGTTTGTTTTGCACTTTTGCTTTTGTTTGCATGTACTGAATTTCACTGGGAGCAGGTTTTGATGGTGCCCTTGAGCGCTTGCTTAATCTTTTTAAAAAACGAATCTTTTCACTGTTTTTGTTGTCCTGATGCCAGATGTTAAATTTGAACAGTAAATGTTAAAGGAATACTTCATCCAAAAAAAAAAATATATATATATTTTTTTTATTTAATTTTATTGTAATCATTCCATACAATATAGATTAATTCATAACAAAAAAAAGAATTAAAGACAATTCAAACCCCATCCTTGAGAAGGAGAGCTTAGCCAAAGGAGAATTGCTTAGGGCTTTTTAATAGGGCAAAAGTAAACAAAAGAAAGGAAGAAATATATATAGGTAAATAAAAAAAAAAAAAAATAATAATAATAATGGAGAAGGGAAATAAAGTGGTAATAATTATTTCTCATATTCTAAAATATTATTGATTAGATCCTGCCAGGTTTTGAAAAAATTCTGTACAGATCCTCTAACTGAGAATTTGATTTTTTCCAATTTCAAATAATATAAAACATCGGTTTCCCACTGACTTATAAGAGGAGAATTAGGATTCTTCCAATTTAACAAAATAAGTCTGCGTGCCAAAAGTGTAGTGAATGCAATCACTGTTTGCTTGTCCTTCTCCACTTCAAGTCCTTCTCCACTTCAAGTCCGTCTGGAAGAACACCAAACACAGCTGTTAATGGGTTAGGAGGGATTGTGACCCCAAGGCTGTCTGAAAGGCACAATTTTGGTCCCAAAATGATGTTAGTTTGGTGCAGGCCCAAAACATGTGACCCAGTGAGGCAGGAGCTTGGTTGCAGTGTTCGCAGGTTGGATCTTGCCCTGGAAAAATTTTGGACAGTTTTAAGCAAGACAGATGAGTTCGATATATAATTTTTAGTTGAATAATTTTATGCTTTGCACATATGGAGCTCAAGTGAATTCTCTGCTTTGCTACCTTCCACTCCTTTTCTGATATATTGATTAAGAGATCTTTTTCCCAATGTCCTCTTGGGTCTTTGAAAGGTAGGGACTCTAATAAGATTTTATATAATGCGGAAATGGTGTTTAATTCCTCAAATTTGAGCAGTAGTTTTTCCAGCATGGTGGAGGGTACGAGGTGAGGAAAATTGGGCAGTTTCTGTTTAACAAAGTTTCTAATTTGAAGATAGTGAAAGAAATGTGTAGCTGGGAGGTTGAATTTGGAACGTAATTGTTCAAAAGATGCAAATATGTTGTCTATATAAAGATCTCTGAGCGTTTTAATCCCAAATCTTATCCAGGTATTAAAAACTGGATATGTTTGCGAGGGTTGAAAGAGGTGGTTCTCTTGCAGAGGTGCCACGGATAAAAGATTTTCCATCTTAAAATACTTGCATTTATTGGAGCGCAGAGCAGGGAGTATAAAGAAGTACTACAGGATTTTACTTCTATTGCAGACCAAGCCTGTGTGTGTTCGTTTTTTTGTGTCCAGGTTTTTATGGCTTGTATGTTTGCTGCCCAGTAATAAAACTGAAAATTAGGTAAAGCCATGCCACCTTCTGCCAGCCTACCTTCTGCCTATATATTAATTTGTAGTGATGGCAGAGAAAAACACAATCTCCTGTTTTCATGCAGAACGGAGATAATAAAGTTTGTGATAGAACAGGCGTCCTAGGAGACCAACAGTGGACTACAACAAATGGTATCCCAAAACGTCCATGAAAAAAATCTTGCATTACTCATGTTGCATAATCCAAATGTCAAGTCATTCAGCATGGAATACCTTTTGTGCCAAAATGAAATAAATAAATTGGTAATTATGAACTAATCAATTACATGCAGAAGTACAGCAATCTACTGTACAGTCAGAAGTTTCCGTCCACTTAGGGTGAATTCTTTATAATCCCTCCACAGATTTTATACTAACAAATTATGAATTTGCTACCTTGTGCAGGGCGAAAGTAATTTTTTCCAACAATGTTCACTTTTTATTGACTATATCACGATTCCAGTGGGTCACAAGTTCACATGCACTTTTCTTCATACTTGGTAGCATTGCCTTTAAATTGTTTAACTTGAACCAAACGTTTTGGGTCGTCCTCCCATAAGCTCCGTATTTATTTAAAGAGCTTCTGTAAAAAGCCAAATTTCCCCTTGGGGACAAATACATTTCTCTCTCTCTGTCTATCTGTCTCTCGTTTTTGCCCAAAGTGGAATTCCATACTCTACATGTTGCTAAAAGAGGCTCAAAATCATTTTTTTTTTTTTTACTATTGTTAAATAAACCACTTCCAGAACACACTCTCAAGCGAAAATGGAACATGCTCACGTTGTTTTTTTGTTGGTCACAAGTACAGCCCAGTAACAGCTTATTCATTGGCCGATATTGTGCTTCACGCGATACCAGCACTGCAAAGTGTACCGAGAGACAAGTTCAACTAGGATTAAAAGTTAACGAAAAATGAATGAGAACATAATCAGCAGGAGACTACATCTTGTAGTTGTGCATATGCGAGATACTTCAACAAGCAGAAGGTCATTTCACCCATGCAGTTTTATAGCCTGCCACTGCTAAATAATCCAGAGGTGCTCCAATTCAGGGGCAGGTCAACAATTCAAGTTCTCGTTCGTATTTCAATGCATTCCATTTTGTTCATGAGAGTGTTTTCCGTAAATGATTTATTCAGTCAGTCAGTCTCCAACCTGCTATATCCTAACACAGGGTCATGGGGGGTCTGCTGGAGCCAGTCCCAGCCAGCACAGGGCGCAAGGCAGGAACAAATCCCCGGGCAGGGCACCAGCCCACTGCAGAGTACACACACACACACCAAGCACACACTTAGGACAATTTAGGATCGCCAATTCACCTAACCTGCATGTCTTCGGACTGTGGGAGGAAACCCACGCAGACACGGGGAGAACATGCAAACGCCACGTAGGGAGGACCCGGGAAGCGAACCCAGGTCTCCTAACTGCGAGGCAGCATCGCTACTGTGCCACTTAGTTTATTTATTATTTATTATAAACATTTTTTGAGTTGCGTATGCATATAATGGTGACCATTAGAGTCATCATATTATGGTGTGAGAGTTCTGGATATGTCTTAAGATCTTTAAAGTCAGATAGGAAGTGGGTCTGCTAGGATTCCACAGCATGCTTTGCTAAAGATTAGTAGCACCCTTTCTTCATCTTTGTGTATTATTATAGCCTAACACAATCATTGTGCAATATTGATTGATGAGATGTTTTATAACAATATTCAGTGTTCAAACTTTTGTATGTTTTCCTTTTTTAGACAAAGGTAGAAGAGTCCAACCTGCCTGGTCACCTCCTGAAGGCGTGCAACTGCCAAAACTGCGACTTTACAACAGTCTAACTCGTAGAAAGGTGAGATCTTCATTTTTCTCTTTGTGCACAATTTTCTTGAGTTCAGAAGGCTTTTGGTAAGGTCCCACATGAGAGACTTGTGGTCAGACGTAAGCAAGTGGGAATGCAGGATGCTGTGTGTAGTTGGGCACATAACTGGCTTAACCACAGGATGCCAAGGGTTATGGTGTTAAGAACCTTATCAGAATTAGTTGAGGTTAAGAGTGGTGTCCTTCAGCGGTTGATGTTTGGGTCACTGCTGTTTTTATTATATGTACATTATCTTGACCAGAATATAATGATTAAATTTCCAGATTATATACAGTTAGGTCCATAAATATTTGGACAGAGACAACTTTTTTTCTAATTTTGGTTCTGTACATTACCATAATGAATTTTAAATGAAACAACTCAGATGCAGTTGAAGTGCAGACTTTCAGCTTTAATTCAGTGGGGTGAACAAAACGATTGCATAAAAATGTGAGGCAACTAAAGCATTTTTTGAACACAATCCCTTCATTTCAGGGGCTCAAAAGTAATTGGACAAATTAAATAACTGGAAATAAAATGTTCATTTCTAATACTTGGTTGAAAACCCTTTGCTGGCAATGACAGCCTGAAGTCTTGAACTCATGGACATCACCAGATGCTGGGTTTCCTCCTTTTAATGCTCTGCCAGGCCTTTATTGCAGTGGCTTTCAGTTGCTGTTTGTTTGTGGGCCTTTCTGTCTGAAGTTTAGTCTTCAACAAGTGAAATGCCTGCTCAGTTGGGTTAAGATCAGGTGACTGACTTGGCCATTCAAGAATTTTCCACTTCTTTGCTTTAATAAACTCCTGGGTTGGTTTGACTGTACGTTTTGAGTCATTGCCCATCTGTATCATGAAACGCCGTCCAATCAATTTGACTGCAATTAGCTGGATTTGAGCAGATAGTTTGTCTCTGAACACCTCAGAATTCATTCGGCTGCTTCTGTCCTGTGTCACATCATCAATAAACACTAGTGTCCCAGTGCCACTGGCAGCCATGCACGCCCAAGCCATCACACCGCCTCCCTCCACCATGTTTTACAGATGATGTGGTATGCTTCGGATAATGAGCTGTTCCACACCTTCTCCATACTTTTTTCTTGCCATCATTCTGGTAGAGGTTGATCTTGGTTTCATTTGTCCAAAGAATGTTTTTCCAGAACTGTGCTGGCTTTTTTAGATGTTCTTTAGCAAAGTCCAATCTAGCCTTTCTGTTCTTGAGGCTTATGAGTGGCTTGCACCTTGCAGTGCACCCTCTGTATTTACTTTCATGCAGTCGTCTCTTTATGGTAGACTTGGATATTGATACGCCTACCCCCTGGAGAGTGTGGTTTACTTGGTTGGCTGTTGTGAAGGGGTTTCTCTTCACCATGGAAATGATTCTGCGATCATCCACCACTGTTGTCTTCCGTGGACATCCAGGTCTTTTTACGTTGCTGAGTTCACCAGTGCTTGCTTTCTTTCTCAGGATGTACCAAACTGTAGATTTTGTCACTCGTAATATTGTAGCAATTTCTCGGATGGGTTTTTTCTGTTTTCGCAGCTTAAGGATGGCTTCTTTTACCTGCATGGAGAGCTCCTTTGACCGCATGTTGTCTGTTCACAGCAAAATCTTCCACATGCAAGCACCACACCTCAAATCAAATCAACTCCAGGCCTTTTATCTGCTTAATTGATAATGACATAACGACGGACTTGCCCACACCTGCCTATGAAATTGCCTTCGAGTCAATTGTCCAATTACTTTTGAGCCCCTGAAATGAAGGGATTGTGTTCAAAAAATGCTTTAGTTGCCTCACATTTTTATGTAATCGTTTTGTTCACCTCACTGAATTAAAGCTGAGTTGTTTCATTTAAAATTCATTGTGGTAATGTACAGAACCAAAATTAGAAAAAAGTTGTTTCTGGCCAAATATTTATGTACCTAACTGTAAACTAGGTGAACAGGTAGATAATGTAGAATCAACCCAGTCATTACTGTCGAAGTGAAAATTGTCTAGGCTTTACCTGAAAAGAAGGCTATTAGGAGTCATAGGATAGGCAAACAGAGTATATGGCTTTATTGCAATCTATATTACTAAACCACAGTTTAATTTATGCACGGCGGACGCACCGAGATGCATGCGCACTGCGCCGTGGCGCCCCAGAGTCAAACGCAGCGGCTTCCCAGAGTCGGTAGGTGGCGCCCACACAACACCACCTGTAAACTAAACTTGCTCTAATCCACTCTGCCAGCAGTCTGTGTGGCATATTTGAATCACATAACGGTAATTCAGTAACACAGAAACTAACAAGAGACTGCATGGATAAAGACAATAAACTGAGGCTCCTACAACGCGCTTCACAAACACCAGAAGCAAAGAAGTCACGGCTCCAAAACGAAACACCTCAAGTAACGGAAATACAAAAACAAGCCCATATGGATAAAAACAATGAACAAAGGCGCCTACAACGCGCCTCTGAAACAGCAAACGCAAAAGAGTCACGGCTCCAAAAACACAGAGCTCAACGTTCAGCTTCATCCAGATATTATTCAAATTCCTCACGCCTTTATCTGCGACAACTTGGTAACGGAGGTTTTTGGTGAATCAATATCATTAGACCAGATACCACTTTTGACGCACTGGGCTATATTATGTCCCAAGAATATTGACGTTGATCACATAAATAACCAAGTGATTGCATTACTTCCTGGAGAAAGACACGACTTTCTAAGTACTGACAGTGTTGATTCTGACGACGAAACTGAGCATCTTCATTTCCCATTAGAATATTTAAACACTATTAACCCGGCCGGATTACCACAACACAATCTTAACCTTAAAGTGGGGACAATAGTCATGCTATTAAGAAACCTTAATACTAAACATGGTTTATGCAACGGTACACAGTTAGTCGTAAACATCATAACAGAACATGTTATTGAGACACAAGTGCTGACGGGATCCCATACTACCAATACTGCTTTGATTCCCAGAATTGACCTTGCAAGTTCTGACCTGGAATTACCCTTTAAACTTAAACGAAGGCAATTTCCCATTAAGGCTGCATTTGCCATGACCATCAACAAATCCCAAGGACAAACCATGGACAAAGTGGGCATTTACCTATCTGAGCCTGTATTTGCACATGGACAGCTGTATGTTGCCTTTTCAAGAGTTCGGCGTTCGTGTGACGTTAAAGTAAAGGTTGTAACTACTCCATACCAGGGACAACTAATTCAAGGACAGCAAACCATCTTTACTCAAAATGTTGTTTATAAAGAGATATTTGATTAACTATTTTGTATTTACCATTTTATGAATGTTTGCTTTCCAATTTACTTCATTTAAACCTTTCCACTCCGATATTGGTTTTACTTATAAGTGCAACAACTCAGACATTTTGGACTTGCATGATAAAACAAAAATGGAATTGTAATTGTTATAATAAATTGCTTAATGCTACTACAAATATCTATATTTAATTCAATGAAAACTTTACCAGGACTCTCCCACCCTCCATCACTTTTCATTCCGGATGCAGGACACACCGAGGTGCATACACACAGCGCCCCAGAGTCAAACCCGGCGGCTTCCCGGAGTCAATAGGTAGCACCCGAACAATACAACCTGTAAACTAAATGTCCTATAATCCACTGTGCCAGCAGGCGGTGTCAGCAGAGGCAAAGGAATCACGGCTCCACAATACGAAACCACCTTAGTACAGATATGTTTATTTAATTAAATGAAATTACCCCGGACGCACCCACCCTCCATGATATTTCATCCCTCCACATATCGGAGGGAACAGACAGTAATTGCCATTCGTGGATTTGCGATTCTTTCGAGAATTGCGGGCTTACTGGTAAAACAATAACATGGACTCAACCCAATACGGCCAAATTGGGCTAAGCCCCGAACAAGCAAAAAATCATAGTTTATATAATCATTTCTTATCATCTTGACCGCGTTTGAAACAATGCCTTTGCTGTCTATTCTAACTCACTACTCCAGCTGGCTTCTCACGTGCCTACCATGACCATCAACATTTTCTATATTTTGTTATTGGTATCATTCCTTGCTTCCTGGCCTTCAAATAACAGGTGTTCTTCTTATTCCCCCTTCTTTTCTCCTCGGGTAGTTTCTGTATGTCATTCTCTTCCTGCTCTATCTTTCTGAGTTTCCCAATATTGGTAATTTTGCTTCAAGCTTAACTAAAAAATGCAATATGACTAATGTCTTTATTTAACTATTTGCTTGACATATCTTATTTGCTTGTCATGTCTAATTTATGCTAAATCTAATGCTTCAGAAGCTGTTAATTACTTTTATGTCAATTTATGCTAATACATAAATTTTTATTTTCCATATTACAAATAGAAACTGATAGAATACAGGCTTAGCAAATTTATGTAATTGCTGAATACATAGTGCAAGTTTGGTTAAATTTAAAGTATACCTTACAAACGTGGTCTCAAACTCCGGTCCTACAGGGCAGCAGTGACTGCAGGCTTTCATTCTAACCCTTTTCTTAATCGGTGACTAGTTTTTTGCTGCTTTTCCTTTAATTTTAATTGACTTGTTTTTTAAGATTTGTTCCCCTGAATTTCTTCATCCTTCCTCTGAATTGCTTCATTTATTTCCTTAAATGACACTCAAACAGAAATGAAACGTCAACTGAGTGAGCCATCTAACTCAGGGTCTCAAACTCCAACCAATTTCACTCCAACCAGTTGTTTCTTTAGGCTCTGATTCTTGTTGTTAATTAAACCCATTCTTTAATTCAATGGATTCTTGCTGCTGTCATTGTGCAACAGCAGACATTTCCAAAATTCTTGATTTTCTCTTTTCTAAGAGAACTATTAAAAGTGTTTTGTGGACCTGAGCAGATCAACATTCATGAGATCCTCATCTTTCTTTATTTTCAGATATTGTATGATGGACAGACACAGTTTGCTGGTCATGTTTTAGCTCATTTTGTATCTTGTTGTTGTTTGGCAGCTAATTAAGAAAAAAGAAACAATTAAGGGGTCTAAGTCTTCAAGAGCAAGTCAACTAAAATGAATTCAAGAGAAGTTAATTAGGAGCCAAAACAGGTCACTAATTAAGAAAAGGGTTAGAATGAAAAACTGCGGCCCTCCAGGACCGGAGTTTGAGATCACTGCCTTACGAGATGCCAGGACCTAGGAATCATAGTGGCCTGGTCACTGCCCACACCTCATGATTAAGAAGGCTAATAGAAGGTTAGATTATCTAGCCTCCCAACATGTGGTGTACAAATCAAGGGAGGTTAATCTTAAGCTTTGTAGCACCCTAGTGAGGCCTTTATCTGGAGTACTGGGTACAGTTTTGGTCTCCATATTACAAAAAAAGTTGTAGTAATGCACTACTGAGAGGTATCAGCTATGAGGAAAATTTAAGGCATTGAGCCTTTTTAGTTTAAACAAATGGTGGTTAAAAGGAGCTATGATTGTGATGTTCAAAATTTAAAAAACAACAGCAATGAATTCAATTATTGGTATGTGTTTCTGTTTCTTTTACCCTTTGGTTATTGTGTGTCTGATATGTTGGGTTTTATTGTACAGCACTTTGGTCTGCCTTGATGTTGTTTTTAAAGTGCTTTATAAATAAATTAATTATTTCTATAGCACATTTTCTTACAAATGATGTAGCTCAAAGTGCTTTTGAAGATTTAGAAAGAAAAGTTTATTAAAAAAAAAATAAGATTAGGAAATTCTAAGTAATAAAGAATAAAATAAGGTCCGATAGCCAAGAGGACAGAAAAAACAAAAAACCTCAAGAAAAGAAAAAAAATCTGCAAAAGATATATATTATAAAGATCTTTATTTTATAAAGAAATATTATGGTGGATCCTGACTATTATTTTAAAATGAGTTCCTCAAATAGAACACAGGGACACAGAAAGGAACTTATTAAGGTTAGATTTCACACATATCTTAGAAAACCCTAACCCCTTAGAAAGCTTTTCTTCACACAAAGAACCACAGACACATAAAATAAATAACCCAGTAGTGTCGTAGAGAGTGGGACTTTAGGGACATAGAAAACCTGACTTAATGTTATTTTGGAAGCATTAGTTGAATAGGACTGGCAAACATGTTGGGCAGAACAGTCTATTCTTTTAAAAGTTGTTGAAATGTCTGCTTAAATACTGCATCTCGTGGCACCCAGGTTTAGGAGTCTTGATACTTGGCCATTAAAAGACACTGTATCATCAAATTAAAAATTCTTTTGTCTTCCACATTATGGTTTTAGCTCTGTGTAGCTGTTTCTTCATAATTGGATCGTGCTGCCAGTGCCACATTTAAATTGGTTTTGTTTCTTGTCCTCCTTAGGAGGAGTTCATCCCCCAGAATGGGAAACAAGTATTGTGGTACTGCTGCGGACCCACTGTCTATGATGCCTCTCACATGGGACATGCTAGGTGAGTAATGACCTCATAAGCATATTAGACACTGGCAGTTCCTTTTTAGGAAATAAAAATGGTATAATATAGAGCTGGAGAATTCCATATGCTGTATTTTTATAAATGAAATGATTCAAATCCTGCAGGACAGTTTAGTGTATGTAGTGTATTATGAGTAAATGTCGCATGATGCAATGATTTTAAGGTCTTTGAAAAGCTTTGCCATGTACAGTATGCATGTAAATTTACAGTGCAACCCAAGTGAATCTAAATGCTTGTACATTTAAAAAAAATAAAACACATTTGATCTGAGTAGGTGCATCATCTTAGTGTCTAGTGCTGCTTCCTCTCACCTTTGAGACACTGGCTTTGCATTCCTAGGCCCAACTCTGTCTCTGTGTGTAATTTACATTTACTTCCTGGGTTTTCCTTCCACATTCTGAAATCATGTTTTTTAGCCTTCTGTGAAGACATACAATACATATGAGTGTGCCCTCTGGTGGCCTGCTACCCCACCAATCATCACTGCACAGCTTCCACCCAGGGCTGACATGATAGGAACAGGCACCCTGAAACTCTGGGTTGGAAAATGGATATGGATGTAGTAGTAGTTAAACTTAATCGGATAGATTCTAAAATTAATATCAAAGTTTCACTTGATAATTTATTATTGTGGGGATATTTTTTTTTACTGAATAACTACTTAAGAAAATGAATCCAATAAGCCTATCAATAGCCTCAAGTATGTAGTTTATGGTAATAATCATCTTGTTCTAATTACAGGGAGCAACAAAGCTTACCTCAACAGATCCAGGTACATTTACACTCCTCTGCACTCCCACAAACCACGCCATATTAGACTTACCTAATCACAAGGAAATTGTGTAGTATTTGATTAAAAGAACAGGCAGACTTCATAATGACAGTAAATAGGATTGAGATTTGAACAGCTGAAATTACTGAAAAGAATAAGCTTGACATCTTTTAGGTTTTTTCTTAGATGTGAAATTAATTTTTAATATTTTTCTAGAAGTGCAAAAAAGAACCACTGTGTAACCTATACTACCCTCGATTCATTTCTAAGTCTCATCTTGTTTTATTCCTGAAGTCTTACACGGCAAGGTCTCATTTCTATAAAGCATGCAAAAATGAGGGTTTGAATCTTTGCAATTTCTGATATAGTCCTGCGTAGCCTCCTTTCTGCTCAAGTGAAGATCAGTAAGAACACTGCAGGTTCAAATCTCACTCCTATAACACTGTGACTCCAAGCAATTCAGGTTATTGTGTCTGTGAAGTATCGGCCAACAACATGTGGGTTATAATACTGCGTGGAGTTCACATGTTCTCCTCATGTCTGAATGAGTTTTCCAGGGGTTCTGAGTTTCCACCCCACAATACAAAGTTGTTTATTGGTAATAATAAGGCTACATCGACACTAGTATGTTTTTGTTTAAAAATGAAAACATTACTCTCCATTTTCACTTTTTGCCTATACTGTGGTTTTAAATCGGCAAGAATGGAGGATTTTTTAAAACACTCCCCAGAGCTATGTATTTCTAAAAACACTTGGAAGGGTGATTACAAAGAAGTGCTTCCCTCATTTGATCCTGCTCATTGCTATGTCTCATTCCCTGATTTGTCACCCCCTTCATAAAAGGAAATCATTCCATCACAGCGGACAAAGAGACCCTGCTCTCTATGGCGCTTGTTGTGTTGCTTACCTACATGCCTAATGCAAAGTTGCATTTTGCACAGTTTGCTGCATATATGTGCAAAAGGCAAATAATTTACCGACCAATACAGGTTTGTGATAAATCCCATAGCCGGCATATTAACTTCAAGGCAGACGCATCCTTTTCCTTTTTCAGCTGATCTATGCAGTGTAGGCAAATGGCTATATCCTGTGCATTTTGATGTGAAAGGAGATCATTTTCATTCAAAAACTATATATTTTGCATTTTTGCAAACTAGAACATTACAATAGCATGGTGCTCAATCAAACAAGTAATAATAACATAGCAGATGCAACCATTTAGCTGTGTTTGTTCGAAATTACCAAAGTTCTGCAGCTTTACGTTTGCTTCATAGGACAGTTCCGACCATAGTATGACACCTTCTCAAATAATTCCACAGACCACATATCTTCATTTTAAAAGTTTTAGTAAATTCAAAGCAGAACAATTCACACAAAAATAGAGAAAAAAATGATACCAAAGAAAGGAAAAGAAAAGTTCTTATTTATGAAAAGTTCTGTTAAATGCTTATTTATCTTGTTTCATTTCTCTCTAAGTTTGGTCATATGGTCATATTACGAGTGGACTGTTCATATTAAAAATGGTCAGAAAACTGTATGGCAATCTCCCATTTGCAAACATTTTTAACAGTCCATGCTAGCAATGAAGCAATTTCCCAACTGGCTTAATGAACACTCAGTTTTACAGATAAAACAAAGAAAGTTCTATTTCATGTTAACTTACAGGAAGAAAAATATGATACTGTATTCTAAGTAACTATGAGAAACTGATATTCTATTGAAATTAAGCAAACACTTAAATGAATTTAACATTAACATTACTTTCTAAGATTGGCAAATATACAAGCAATACAGAGAAAACAAAAGAATAATATAAGTACAAAGGAAATAATTAAAACAAACAAAAATCAAAAACATGACTTAGATGAGCTAGTCGGCAGTGCTCACAAATTGGACCTTGCCCTGGGTACATTTAAATGTGATTGATGATAGTCCTTTAGTTGAATTATGGAATGCTTGGTGCTTATAGAGAGAGAGTGTATTCTCTGTATGGCGGAGTTCCAATCCTTTTTGAAACACCATTTTTAAATGAAAACCTAGTAGTGTTGATACAGCTCAAATTGGCCGGCTGTGAGTGTGTATGTGTAGGGCCAGGGCTTATTCCAGCTTTCCCCTTAGGAATAGATTGGCCCAGAAAATGTATGAGTGGTAATCTGTGTAAATAAAAGAAATGACCTATCATATAGTATTTGGCATTTTTATCTCTTTTTCAGGTCATATATATCTTTTGACATTCTCAGAAGAATTTTATTAAATTATTTCAAATATGATGTATTTTACTGTATGAACATCACAGACATTGATGATAAGGTAAGGTATTTCAATCTTATTTTAAAAAAGTATAATTATCATGTCCTTAAAAATGTTTTATAATAGTGATGCATTTTAAGTTAATATCTGTTCATTGTAGTTCATGGTGAATAATATCACATTAATGGGTGACGTTCATATAAATAAGTATGACATCCAGAAGTGCAGGACCCACTACTCTGTGCTTAATGTTAGTCACCATACCTCTTACATTTCAGTATATGGTCCCAGCACAGTCCTGAAGGGTAATGCCTCCAGCATGTCCCAGGCCATATCTTGTACACCGTCCAATGGAGTTGTCCAGTAGTATCCTAACTACATGCCCAAACCACCTCAACTGTCTATACACCTGATCTAATCTGAAAAACAGCAGCTTTATTCTGCATTCATTCCGTATTGCCAAGCTCCTCACCCAGTCATGGAGGTTGACCCTAGCAATCCTATACAGGAACTTCTTTTTGGCTACTTGTACTTGCAATTCCACTCTTTTATTCGCTTCTTGGAGCTCATTATGACGAAGTGAATGGAATGTTGACTGACTACCAAACTGATAGATCCATGGTCTTAACACCCACTTCAACACCACAGTGTGGTACAATATTCATAAATCTGGTGAAACGCCACCAATTTTTTTGTCAGTCACAGAATCATATCTACCCTCACTTTGGAAAAAGATCCCAAACTATTTGGGAAAAACTATCCCAAACTACCTCAAATTGAGGCATTTGTTTAAAGCTTACCTGCATGGAGCAAAACAACTGTTTTTTAGGAAGCATCATGACTTCTGATTTGAAGGTGTTAACGCTCATCCAAAATGTCATCATCTGTCAACCACGTTAGGGTGCACTTTAGATCTGATGAGGCCAAGAAGAACTAACATTAGTTGCAAACAGTGACCATTAGGTTCTCAAACTGTGAACCCTCCAGATCTGAACTGTGCCTTGATATCCTCACCATGGAAATCAAGAACAGGAGAGGATGCAGCCTTGGCAGAGTCCATTCCTTTCAGATCACTGTCTGTACTTGGTAACTCTCACTCTGCAAATATGGGAACAGCTAGTCTGTGGCAACTAGAACATAGAACAACCCCACCCCCACTATGCTTTCTTAAAGCCGAATGGTACCTAAAAACAAAACAAGAGAAAAAAAGGCATGATTAGCTTATACTCCAGGGAATTACTAAACTTAGTAATGAACTGAAAAGCAGAAAATCACAATTATAAATCAGTTAGAAAGATTAAAGCTAATTCAAATCCTGAAAATCTGAGAAAATAAAAAGCAAGGCGGAAATCTCACAGTTTGATTCTGGGCAGACCATGACACTGTCCACATGAAGAACACTATTAGGGTGTTATGTTTTTTAGTACCCATGGTGTTTTGAACTCTAAATTACAAAAGCATATAAACAACTGGAAATGCCCAGAGTAGAGAGGATACTGGGGATGAAAGGTGCAATCTGTGAGAATTAATTAAAGTTGATAAAGCTTTTCAAGTTTAACTATGTGAAAATTTTCTTAATGCTCCAATAGAACAGTTGATTTTCACTCGAGATGATTCTGAAAGTCCTCGAATTGCCTCTGCTGTCCCAAATATTATGGTGATTAAATTAGTTGTGCTCATCTAAGCAAAGTATGACAGGACTTGAGGAAATGCACATGTAATGTAGTTTTGTTCCCGGAAAGATTGCCTGTAGGTTTCTCTCCTAATTGCTGTCCAAATTGAAATAATGTCTTTCACATTAAACAAAGTGGCGTAATAAACTGAAGTGCAGGAATCGGAGTAGTCCTCTTTATGCGTGGAAAGGAAAAGCAGATGAATATGTTGACATGCTGAATGCAGAGTGGAAAAAAGGGGACCTGCAACTGACAGAGAAAAGAATGCGGACAGACTGAAAATAAGAGAGAAGCTGCTATAATGATTTTGGGCTTTTCACTTTGTCATTAATTTAATATCGGCAGATGCTCTTTGAATGAGTGATGACCCCAAGTGAGCTTTTGTTAAGTACAGCAGATCACCTTTTGATTTAGAAGAAGACCAGATAGTCTTCAATAATACGGAGGTGATCATATTGATAAAGAAGAATCTTCTCTTTTGTGCTTAGTAAACAATAAGCTGGTTAGCTTAAGAGCCAAGTCAGACTGTTTTGCTTGCAGACTTGTTAAACCTGTTACAGGTCCTCAGTTGGCTTCTTCATTCAATACACATCAAATGCCACTGTCATCTGTAACAGAGCAAAGATGACTTCAGGATGTTGACAGTAATATGCTTTTCCACTCATCTTCCTTCCAATGTCTGTGTTTTTTGTCCATTTTACCTTTTCTTCTTATCTGCGAGTTTCAGATATGGCCTTTTCTTTGAAACTCTGTTTTTTAGGCCAGCATCCCGGAGTCGTCTTTTCTTTGTTGTAGATCACACTGCTATTTGCAGTATATTTCAGAAAGAGGCCAACTGAGGACCTGTAAGTCATTTGCTTCTCAAACTACACACTCTGATGTCCTTATTGTCTAATTTGGTTGTCCCTCTGGTAGGGATGGGAATTGATAAGATTTTCACGATTCCGATTCCATTTTCGATTCTGTTTAACAATTCGATTCTTTATCGATTCTCCTATCGATTCTTATTTTTAAAAAAGGAGAACACACAGGTCGATTAGCTTAGAACTTTGTTTTATATCTTATCTTTGAACAAGATAGAAATTTAGGAGTAGCATGACCTTACAAACCCAACAGTGAGATCTTAAGAGATCCACAGCCTACGGCTCCTCGAAGGGGAGCCACGGGGTCCCCAGAAAAAAATTTGTAAATGTAAAATAATAATAAAATAAATATTCTTCTGTAGCAATAACAAAGTATAACATAAATTATTCTGTGGCAATTACACAAGAATGTCCAGTAACATTGACACTCTCCTTTTTAAAAGTATATATGAGCTGAGCACTCAAAAATAAAACTACATCAGCCAGCAACAAATACAGTCAACTCAAGTCCAATGGAACTGTGCACTGTGCAATTCTGCAACCATCAACTATGGAGAATTAACAATTCTTTTGCAGAAATATAAGCATATCTGCTTTTTTAGGAAGGATACATGATCTTTCTGGACTTATGATCTCTCCAGCTGTGGAGAGCACCCTCTCCGACGGGGTGGAGGATGCCTGCACACACAGAAAGCTTTCAGCCAGTCCTGACAGCAGGGGCAGAGTCTCTCTCTTTCTCCACCACCATAGGGTGGCGTTATTCTTGCAGGGGATGGGGGTTAGGCTTCCATACAGCTGGATCTCCTGATCCACTCTCTGGGCCAGGGAAAGAACGGGCTGCCGTTGTTGGAATGATTGCAACTCATTGTCCTCCTCTTCAAAGAGTTCCTCCAAGGCTGTTTTTTTTTTTTGCTTTACTGGTGGCGCCTGAAATGAAATGGACATAATAAAAAATTAAGCAAAAAATGAACAATCCATGACATCTAAATTATCATCACAATGAGGTAGACTTACATAGTCTTCTTCATCCTCATCTTCATCTTCGAACAACTCTCCCTGTGTGTCTCCTTGCTCCAAGTGCTTGAGTAGAAAGTGACAAATAAACAAACAAATCAAACTAAGTACCACAGATCCATAGATGAAAGGTCTCACTCTCACAATGGAAATGTGCTACAATGAAAGACACTGTCATATTGAAATACCTCATCTGCTCCTGCCTCTGTGTTTGCTGCAATTGTTGCTTCCCTGATCCTGTCCCAGACTTAATCCTTATCCACTTTGGATTTAAATCGGGGGTCCAAGATGGTGGCCTCCTCCAGGAATCTCTGGATATCAGCGTCCTTAAATTTTTAAAAGGGAGGAAAATGTGACATCATGACTATCCTTAAGTATTTATAACTGTCATTTTATTTATGATAAATAAATCATCAATTGTACCTGGTATCGTTTGGAAAGATCTTTCCAAATGTTCTCCTTTATGCTCCTTGTGAAGGCAGAGTCATCTTCTTGTATGGTGTAGTGTTGCTGTAGCTTTTGCAGGATGGGCAAAATCTCACCACAGGTCGGACTTTTGTCGCTGGAGACTGCTAGTGTGGAGGTGTAGTGCTTCCACATGAGCAGCCCAAACTCCTCTGCTTTTCTTAAGTCATCATTGCCCATTTTAGCCAGTCTGCAATATCAACAAAACAAAAATACAACAGATATGTTGCATAAAACAAACAAAAATAAAACCTGAGTCCAAGTTAAGCCATATTATCATTATTTTTCAATACTACTCACCTTTCCTTTTCCATGGACTTTCTTATCCGTGGATCGATGGCTGCAGCCTGGATGGCAGGAAACTGCTCGCAGAATCTCTCCATCATCAAATACAGAGAGTTCCATCTGGTCTTTACATCTAGGAGGAGCATATGCTTGGGCAGCTCTGAGGGGTAACACATCCACAACTTAAATGCTAATGTAATATTCCTTATCTTAGTTTATGAATTTAATTTGATCATGATCTAATGATTTACATGTACACAATCTTAAAAAACTATTTACTATGTTTACTGAGCAATTCTTGCTTCTCCTTCAGGACCACTTTTGCCATGTGGGACCTCTTCATCCATACAATCACAGAGCGAATTCTTGCTGCCCAGTTGGAAATGGCAGGACAGTTGTAGAGCTTCTGAGCTCCAAGGTTCAGGGTGTGTGCAAAGCATGGAAACTTGAGAATTTGTAGCTTTTTGACAGCTACATCCATGTTGGCCGCATTATCAACAGTGGCTGCCACAACCTTGTCTTTGATACCATACTCCTCCAAGATCTCATCAGTCTCCTCTGCTACAGCTGTCCCTGTCTGTGCCTGGTACACTGGTTTGGTTTTGAGGACTTTTTCTTGAGCCTGGCCATTCCTGACATAATGCAGCGTTACTGTGAGGTAATGATCTTGTCTAAAACTTGTCCATCCATCTGCAGTGATGGCTGCCTTCAACACATGTTTCAGCTCAGAAATCAGATTTGCCTTTTCGACCGCATACCAAACAGGGATCAAGTGGTTGGTTAAACTGTCTCTGTTTGGGGCTTTGTACTTAGGGTTCAGAGTCTTTGTCATTTCTCTAAAAGATATATAAATGGAAACGGATGAAACATCTGGTAAGAGGAGAACATGCAACTTTGACATTCCCTGACTTAGCCTACAATTAAACACATTCACTTACCGAAAATCGGGGGCATCTACTGTGGCAAATGGGTGCAAGCCTTTTACCACAAACTTAGTCACTGCTCGGTGACATTCGTCTATCCTGGCCTGTGTCATTTTACTTTTCCCTGCCTCTGTGAAAGGAGAAGCTACCGGTAGACTGCAGCGAGAACTGCCAGCATCTGAGACAGCCAGACTCTGTCTGTCTCTCTCGTCATGGTCATCTAAATGCAATGCACAGTAATAGCAGGCTTTGCAATAAGGCAAATTGCGCTAACATAATATACAATGTTAGTTGATTAGTTACCTGCCGTATTAACGGGAGGGGACGTGCAAACATTACCGCTGCTGCTGGGTTGAGATTCACTAGTCTGATCAAAAACACGACATTCATTTAAGGTTATCGCGTGTTTTGTGAGCAAATGCTTTTGCATATTCGTAGTGTTTCCTCCCTTTGATGAAATATCTACTTTCCAAGTATTGCAAGTTGCCCTGTTGTCATCCTTTCTCGTAAAGTATAACCAAACTTTTGAACGTTTGTGCCGCTTAGGCGCCATGTTTCCTGCTGGGTAAATGACGCTACGCAACGTGGTGACGTCATTCGAGGCGACTGGAATCGATAGGGGAATCGTTTGCAAAAATGGCAAACAATTCCAAGGAATTGAAACAGTGGGAACCGGTTCTCAACAAGAACCGGTTTTCGATTCCCATCCCTACCCTCTGGGTCTTCTCTTTGTTCTTCTATCCTGGACAGACCCAGTTCACCCTCTTCTCTTAGGACAGTAATAGACCCCTTTATATGAAATCTTCAGTTTCTTGGCACACTGGCACATGGAATAAGATTATTTCTGGGAAAAAAAAACAATTGACTGACTTGTTTATTGAGAAAGCTGTTATTTTGGCCATTTTTTAACCTAGAACTGAACTTTAGGAATTGCAGTGTCTTACAACCCAAGTGATCAGAATAACAAGTTTCAGCAGTGCTAATGCAATTGCAAACGTTTCTCTAATAACCAATTAGCATTAACATATGATTAATTAAGGATAAGCTGAGTGAGTATGCCATTAGGACATCGAAGGAGTAGCTGCTGAAAATGGGGCTCTAAAGCCATATGTGAATAATCATTTCAAGGAGTAATAGCCTTTATACAGTACACACTAATAATGCCTTGGCTGTATTTTTAAATCAATTTTAATGGTATGTTCAGAAAAGGTTTAAGTTTCTATCAAAAGAATGAACATTTCTGAGTCTGTCCAGACTTTTGACTAGTACTGTAAAGCATTCCTGAAACAACAGTCCATTAGAACATTAGAACAATCTAGATGGGAGCAGGCCATTCAGCTAAACAAAGCTTGCCAGTTCTATCCACTTAATTCTTCTAAAAGAACATCAAGTCTAGTTTTGAAAGTTCCTAAAGTCCTACTGTCCACCATACTACTTGGTCACTTATTCAATGTTTCTGTGGTTCTCTGTGTAAAGAAAAACTTTCTAATTTATCCTTAACAAGTTTCCAACTGTGTCCCCGTGTTCTTGATGATCTCATTTTAAAATAACAGTCTCGATCCACTGAACTAATTCCCTTCATAATCTTAAAGACTTAAGTCATGTCACTTCTTAATCTTTTGCTTAAACTGTAAAGGCTCAGCACTTTTAATTTTTCCTCATAATTCATCCCCTGTAGCCCTGGACTCAGCCTAGTTGCTCTTCTCTGGACCTTTTCTAGTGCTGCTGTATCCTTTTGTAGCCTGGAGACCAAAACTGCACCCAGTACTCCAGATGAGGCCTCGCCAGTGTGTTATAAAGCTTGAGCAGAACCTCCTGTGACTTGTACTCCACACATCATGTTATGTAATCTAATATTCTATTTGCCTTCTTAATGACTTCTGAACACTGTTGGAAAGTTGACAGCGAAGAGTGACATAAAGACTACTGGTAACTTGATTAACAGACAGAATGATTGGTGGAGTGCGCAAACTTAAATTCAATGTGGGAATTAAATTCAATGTGGGAAACTCAATACTTATGTTAAATTTGTTTATCTCAGATCATCAAAAGGGCCCGGCAGAACTACCTGTTTGAACAATACAAAGAAAAGAAAAACAGCCCAGCTCAGTTACTTGACGATGTTCAAACTGCTTTAAAGGTGAGTATTCTTGCATAACATTCTGTTTATTTATTGGACATGTGTCTTATACTAATGAATATATTTCTACATTTGGGGTTGCATCCAACAGAATAACTCATTCAAGGTCTTACGGGAAATTTGTGGTCGGGTTAGGAACTGAATATTCTTTCAAACCCATTGTGAATTCAGAATGTGCTGCTTTTATGCAAGCAATGTGAAACTGGCTTAATCCAGTTAAGGGTCATAGTATGACAAAGCCTATTCCAGCAGCAGTGGACTTGGGGTAGGAAACAGCCCTGAACAGGACATCAGTCTATTGTGAGGTCTCCTTACACACACACACACACACATACACACAAGCTCAGTATTTCCAAGTAACCTAATGTGCACCCATCTTTGGGGATGTGAGTACAAAGCCGGTGTGCTTGAAGGAAAATCTGTACAGACACTAGAAGGGGAGAGATGAGTCTTCATTTCAAAAGCCTAATGTCATTTGAACATCGTTTCAGTATTGTGCATGAGAAGATTTTCTAGGTATGGTTTATTTTACAGTATTTTAGTAAAAATGTATGTGTTGAGGATATTGTGATGATATGATTGGGTATTTAATATTTGAATTGTGCAACACAAATAATATGGAATTTTTTCAAAAAATGTTTTGATATTGTTTGCTGTTGGTCAGTTTTGTCGCCTCCCTTCTCCATGAAAAAATGAATGTAAAAAATGTTCTCACCAATCACTACAAACAATTCAAGATGTGTAACATTATATTATATATATATATATATATATATATATATATATATATATATATATATATATATATATATATATATATATATATATATATATATATATAAATAATAATTTTTGAGTGGAGCATACCTTAATGCTTTACTCTCTTGGTACTACAGTGACCTTTAAAGAATACTCCACCCAAAAATATATATCTTGTGGCCACCAGGGGGCACTGCAGCTCATCAAACACTCAACACAAAGGCTCAGTCACAAGTTCTTCAATGAACATAGGATTTTACTGATGAGAAACTCTTACAGGGAATCATTCCCCACACTGCAATACCAAACGTACAGCAGCCAATAAACTTCTGTCATCTCTTCTTGCAGATCCCCCTGTTTATCCAGAAAACTTTGCTCTCTTCCTCCTGACTCTGGCTCCCCAATTGAAGTGGGGCTACTCCTTTTATCCCATGCCTGGTAGTACTTTCAGTGACTTGGAACTGTGGGTCTGAGGCACTTCCGGGGAGGGTAAAGCCCCAGAGTTGGGATTCCCAATCCCATCAGCTCCCCCAGCAAACCCTACAGAATCCAACAAAGCTGCCCTCTGAGACTACAGTTCCTAGCATGGATACGGGTGTCCATGCGGGAATCCCAGTCTGGGCTCGCTGCTATCCAGTGTCTTAGAGAAGGAACCAAGTAAGCTGCCTTCCCCTGCCCTATAATAGCCTCTAGACCAAGGTAAAGATTCCTGTTCAGTCCTGGCCATGACACCCGCACATATAGGCTGTCCATCACAATATTAATTTTTTTATATCCATCCATCCATCCATTTTCCAACCCGCTGAATCCAAACACAGGGTCACGGGGGTCTGCTGGAGCCAATCCCAGCCAACACAGGGCACAAGGCAGGAACCAAACCTGGGCAGGGTGCCAACCCACCGCAGGACACACACAAACACACCCACACACCAAGCACACACTAGGGCCAATGTAGAATCTCCAATCCACCTAACCTGCATGTCTTTGGACTGTGGGAGGAAACCGGAGCGCCCGGAGGAAACCCACGCAGACACGGGGAGAACATGCAAACTCCACGCAGGGAGGACCCGGGAAGCGAACCCAGGTCTCCCAACTGCGAGGCAGCAGTGCTACCCACTGCGCCACCATGCCGCCATTTTTTTATATGTTACCCCATAATTTTTAATTTCAGGTTTTCATGGAGTACAGAGATAGTAAACTTTCTGATGGGATGGATGTCCATGGAGACCAACACTGAACTATAGTAAACTGTATAAAAACCATCCATGAAAAAAATCTCACATTACTTCTGTCACATAATTCGTATGTCAAGTAATCCATTTGTAGCCTCACAACATTCAAAACGCACAAATTTGTTGCTAAAATATTGTTAAATACCACTTTTGAGCTTTTGAATTGAGAACAGAACTCTTGACCAATGAAATGAGGCGAAGTCCCTGGTCTTCAATTCAGTAGGTCGATCCTATGTGAATGCACTCCCTATGTGTGTACTGCTGATTTTCCAGGAGTGTTTATTTAGCAGTATTTTAGGTAAAAATGCATGCGTTTTGCACATTATAGGCTTCTGTTATATCTTAAATGCTGTGATGTCTGTTCTCCATGAAAATTTGAAATGAAATATTGTTCTCTGCCATAACTACAGACCACAAAAGGTAAGTAGCATGCAGTGGATTCAGAAAGTATTCAGTTCCTTTCACTTTCTGAACACTTGATCGTGTTGTAGATTTAATTTTAAATAGATACATTTACCATTTTTGCTCATCAATCTACACTCAATAATCCATAATGACAAAGTGAAAACATGTTTTCAAAATAAAGTTGTGCAAATTTATTAAAAATCAAAAACTGAAATTTATAATTTCTAGAAGTATTCAGACCCTTAATTTAGTGCTTTGTAGAAACCCCTTTGGCATCTTCGAGTTTTCTTAGGTAAGTATCTAAAAGCTTTGCATACCTGGATTTGAGCAGTTTATCCCATAATTCCGGGCAGATCCTCTCAACTTCTGTTAGATACCTGCCATCTTCAGGTCCCTCCACTGATGTTCTATGGGGTTAAAGTCTGGTCCACTTAAGGACACTCAGGGACTTGTCCTGAAGCCACTCCAGAGTTGTGTTGGCCCTCAGGTGATTGTCATTCTGAAAGGTGAACTGTTGCCCCACTCTGAGGTGACGTGTGCTCTGGAGCAGGTTTTCTTCCACCTCTTGTATTTGGCTGTGTTCCTTCCTCCTTCCATTCCGACTATAGTCTTCCTTTCCCTGTGGCTGGAAGGCAGCCCCACAGCATGATGCTGCCACCACCATACTTCACCATAGGGATGATGTATTAGGCATATCATGAGCAGTGCCCAGTCTTCATCAGATATAGGCATTGGAGTTCTGCCCAGAGAATTCGCTTTTTTGTCTCATCAGGCCAAAAAATCTTTTTTTCATGCTTTTAGAGTCCTTTCAGCTGCCATGCCTTTTACTCAAAAGCAGCTTTCGTCTAACCATATTACCAGAAACATCTGACTGATAGGGCACTGTTAGTGTGACCATTGGGTTCTTAGTTACTTCCCTGACCAAGGCTCTTCTTGCCTCATCACATTTTTTTACCACAGAGGTCTACAGTGAGTTCCTTGAACTTCATGCGTTTGTTTTTATCCTGACATGCACAATGAATTGTGGAGCCTTCCATACACAGAGGCACATACAGTGCATCCGGAAAGTATTCACAGCACATCACTTTTTCCACATTTTTTAATGTTACAGTCTTATTCCAAAATGGATTAAATTCATTTTTTTCCTCAAAATTCTACACACAACACCCCATAATGACAACGTGTAAAAAGTTTACTTGAGATTTTTGTAAATTTATAAAAAATAAAAAAATTGAGAAAGCACATGTGCATAAGTATTCACAGCCTTTGCCATGAAGCTCAAAATTGAGCTCAGGTGTATCCTGTTTCCCCTGATCATCCTTGAGATGTTTCTGCAGCTTAATTGGAGTCCACCTGTGGTAAATTCAGTTGATTGGACATGATTTGGAAAGGCACACACCTGTCTATATAAGGTCCCACAGTTGACAGTTCATGTCAGAGCACAAACCAAGCATGAAGTCATAGGAATTGCCTGTAGACCTCCGAGACAGGATTGTCTCGAGGCACAAATCTGGGGAAGGTTACAGAAAAATTTCTGCTGCTTTGAAGGTCCCAATGAGCACAGTGGCCTCCATCATCCATAAATGGAAGAAGTTCGAAACCACCAGGACTCTTCCTAGAGCTGGCCGGCCATCTAAACTGAGCGATCGGGGGAGAAGGGCCTTAGTCAAGGAGGTGACCAAGAACCCGATGGTCACTCTGTCAGAGCTCCAGAGGTCCTCTGTGGAGAGAGGAGAACCTTCCAGAAGGACAATCATCTCTGCAGCAATCCACCAATCAGGCCTGTATGGTAGAGTGGCCAGACGGAAGCCACTCCTTAGTAAAAAGCACATGGCAGTCTGCCTGGAGTTTGCCAAAGGGCACCTGAAGGACTCTCAGACCATGAGAAAGAAAATTCTCTGGTCTGATGAGACAAAGATTGAACTCTTTGGTGTGAATGCCAGGCGTCACGTTTGGAGGAAACCTGGCACCATCCCTACAATGAAGCATGGTGGTGGCAGCATCATGCTGTGGGGATGTTTTTCAGCGGCAGGGACTGGGAGACTAGTCAGGATAAAGGGAAAGATGACTGCAGCAATGTACAGAGACATCCTGGATGAAAACCTGCTCCAGAGCGCTCTTGACCTCAGACTGGGGCGACGGTTCATCTTTCAGCAGGACAACAACCCTAAGCACGCAGCCAAGATATCAAAGGAGTGGCTTCAGGACAACTCTGTGAATGTCCTTGAGTGGCCCAGCCAGAGCCCAGACTTGAATCCGATTGAACATCTCTGGAGAGATCTTAAAATGGCTGTGCACCGACGCTTCCCATCCAACCTGATGGAGCTTGAGAGGTGCTGCAAAGAGGAATGGGCGAAACTGGCCAAGGATAGGTGTGCCAAGCTTGTGGCATCATATTCAAAAAGACTTGAGGCTGGAATTGCTGCCAAAGGTGCATCGACAAAGTATTGAGCAAAGGCTGTGAATACTTATGTACATTTCTCAGTTTTTTTTATTTTTAATAAATTTGCAAAAACCTCAAGTAAACTTTTTTCACGTTGTCATTATGGGGTGTTGTGTGTAGAATTCTGAGGAAAAAAATGAATTTAATCCATTTTGGAATAAGGCTGTAACATAACAAAATGTGGAAAAAGTGATGAGCTGTGAATACTTTCTGGATGCACTGTATGCCTTTCAAACGATGTCCAATCAATTCAGTTTGCCACAGGTGGACTCCAGTCAAAATCTAGGCAAATCTCAAGAAGAATCGAGCAAACCAGGTGCCCCTGACCGCAATTAGGAATGCCGCAGTAAAGGATTTGAATACCTTTAGAAATCAGAGGCTTCAGTTTTTGATTTTTAAAAAATTTGCAGATTTTTCTGAAAATGTTTTCAGTTTTTTATGATTGTCTATTGAGTGTAGATTGAGCAAATTCATTCATTAAAAATTAAAGCTACAACATAATTAAGTGTGCAGAAAGTGAAGGGCTCTGAATACATTCTGAATCCACTTTATAGAAAACTAGCTGTCTCCTGTGGCTCCACCCACGTAGTAGTGAAAACGTCAAACGTTGCCACTGTATCTGATCGTGTTTAGCTATAATGGGAGAGCGTCCCCTACGTGGAGAGAAGAGCACATGGCCGTGATATCTCTGCCAGTGATCAGCTACTCTCTAAAACACACGTAGCTGTGATCTCTCTATCAAAAATGTCCTACGTTACTCTTCAACAATCTCTAGATGATGATGTCTGCTGAACAAACAGGTATCACTAGCTAAGCTGAGGCAAGGTACACTGCCACACGTGACGAGAGGTAGACTGACTTGAACAGAGGCTGGAGCGCGAGTGAGGAGGGCCCCACAGGCTCTCCCTCGGATTCTCTCAAATAAATTGGTACCGCAAGAGAACTGTGATACTTAGCATGATGAGAGAAGTCGCAAAATCAACCAGAATGTTCAAGCAAATTATAGAAAAAACCTGATCTAAATCCATTAAGTAGTTCTCTCGTGAAAAGCGGACAGACAGACAGACGTTGGATTTTTGGTTTATATCGATATAGATGTCACTTTGGGTGGAATATTTCATTTACCGTAAATGAATAAAAAAACAGGATGTCTCCCAATTTTGTTTCCATTTTATAATGTTTAAGTCTAAAAGTCAGGAAAAGATTTTTTTTATGATAAACTTAATTTTACAAATTAAGAGATTTATTCATCGATATTAGCATTTTTTAAAGGGAATTTTCGGGAAAAATCCCTGCATGTCCATGCAAGTTTCTACCATGTATTCTGTTCATGTAACTCATTTTTTCTTTTTCTTTCCACCTTTTACTCAGCCTTTTACTGCAAAGTTTAACGAAACAACAGATTTAGATAAGAAGCAAATGCTGGGTCGTCTAAAGGTGGCAGTGGATGCAGCTATTGGACCACTGCAGGAGACTTTGCAGAAAGGAGCAGCAGACAGTGATGTGGTGAGCAAGGCTAAGGTAAGTCCAGGGCATCCTTTCCTGCAGTGTTTTAAATGTTTCTGGAACAGTGTCATGGTATCATAGGTGGCCCACACTGAAAGTACCAGTCTTTCATGTACAATTACAGTCCTTGAGATAATTTGCAGACGTTCTAGAACTATGGTTGAGTCACTGGACTTGAATTCAAAGTGAAACACCATCATCCTTTTTGTCATCATAGTACCAGCTTTAGGAAGTGAGTGTGTATGGTGTGTGTGGTTTTTTTGTCAGCATCCTTTACACCAAAAAATGGGTTAGTATAATAAAAACTTGTCACTCCATGTGTGGAGTTGTCCTTTCTGCCTGGGCAGGGTTTTCTCTCATATCCTAAAGATGTACCTATAAGGTTGATTCAGCCCATATCAGTGGATGGATGTGTGTTTAACAACTTTTTCATCATCTGTGCAATGCCCAGAAGTTATTAAAAGGCAAATAAAATGGTAGGTTATCTTCTAAAAACTGTTGAAGATAAAAGTCAAATATGTAAAGTAATCTGGAATACTGTTTGCAATTCTTTTTTTTTTTATTAATTTTTATTGTAATCAATCCATACAAATAGATCAATTTATAACCAAACAAAATTGAAGACAAATCAAACCCCACCCATGAGAAGGAGAGCTAAGCCAAAGGAGAATTGCTTAGGGCTTTTTAATAAGGCAACAATAAATAAAAGAAAAGGAGAAATAAATATATAGGTAAATAATAGATGGAGAAGGGAATTAAATGCGGTAATAGTTATTTCTCATATTCTAAAATAATATTGATTAGATCCTGCCAGGTTTTGAAAAAATTTTGTACAGATCCTCTAACTGAGAATTTGATTTTTTCCAATTTCAAATAATATAAAACATCGGTTTCCCACTGACTTATCAGAGGAGATTTAGGATTCTTCCAATTTAACAGAATAAGTCTGCGTGCCAAAAGTGTAGTGAATGCAATCACCGTTTGCTTGTCCTTCTTCACTTCAAGTTCGTCTGGAAGAACACAGAACACAGCTGTTAATGGGTTAGGAGGGATTGTGACCCCAAGGCTGTCTGAAAGGCACTTAAAAATTTTGGTCCAAAATGATGTTAATTTGGTGCAGGCCCAGAATATGTGACCCAGTGAGGCAGGAGCTTGGTTGCAGCGTTCGCAGGTTGGATCTTGCCCTGGAAATATTTTGGACAGTTTTAAGCGAGACAGATGTGCTCGATATATAATTTTTAGTTGAATAATTCTATGCCTTGCGTATATGGAGCTCAAGTGAATTCTCTGCTTTGCTACCTTCCACTCCTTTTCTGATATATTGATTAAGAGATCTTCTTCCCAATATCCTCTTGGATCTTTGAAAGGTAGGGACTCTAATAAGATTTTATATAATGCAGAAATGGTGTTTAATTCCCCAAATTTGAGCAGTATTTTTTCCAGCATGGTGGAGGGTGCGAGGTGGGGGAAATCGCGCAATTTCTGTTTAACAAAATTTCTAATTTGAAGATAGTGAAAGAAATGTGTAGCTGGGAGGTTGAATTTTGAGCGTAATTGTTCAAAAGATGGAAATATGTTGTCTATATAAAGATCTCTGAGCATTTTAATCCCAAAACTTTTCCAGGTATTAAAAACTGGATATGTTTGCGAGGGTTGAAAGAGGTGGTTCTCTTGCAGAGGTGCTGCGGATAAAAGATTTTCCATCTTAAAATGCTTTCTAAGTTGGTTCCATATTCTGAGTGAGTAAAACACAATTGGGTTATTAGTATATTGGTGATAACTTGCATTTATTGGAGCGCAGAGCAGGGAGTATAAAGAAGTACTACAGGATTTTACTTCTATTGTGAACCAAGCCTGTGTATGTTCATTTTTTTGTGTCCAGGTTTTTATGGCTTGTATGTTTGCTGCCCAGTAATAAAACTGAAAATTAGGTAAAGCCATGCCACCTTCTGCCTGAGGTCTTTGTAGGGTCGCTCTTCGGATACGTGGGTGTTTTGAGTTCCAAATAAATGAGGTTTTTGTTGAATCTAACTGTTTAAAAAACATTTTTTTTTATATATATATATATATATATATATATATATATATATATATATATTGTTTGCAGTTCTGGTATACAGACTACAAGAAAGATGTAGCAGCCCCTGAACCTGTGTAGAAGAGAGCAACCAAATGCATCCCAGGATTTAAGGATACGTCCTATTGTGACAATCTTTGAGAATGACACCTGTTTAGTTTGAGCAGAGAAGGCTTCATGGGGACCTAATCCGGGTCTTCAAAATGCTCAAAGTCATCGCTAAAGTAGATCCAGCAGCAAACAGCAAATAGTATACTCGGGGACGTCAGTGGAAAATTTGGTGACGTGCATTTTTGAAGCCAGGAATCACTTCTTTATGCAGAGTTATGGGAGTCGTGCAGTAGAAATAGAAACCTGGACAACCTTTAAGTCGTATCTGGTTGAGAAGATTGGGACAGCTTAGCTATTAGCCAAACAAACAAGCCTGATGGACTGAATGGGGGTACTCTTGTTTGTGAATTTTCTTATGTTCTTAATGTAAGCGTGCCCAGGGCTGTCCACCCAGGCTTATTACTTTCCTTTTGCCTGATGTTGCTGTGGTGGACCCGGTTATCTTGGGACTCAACAGCTGAGATGAATAGATAGATGTATGAGTCTGCTTTTCAGGTGCATCCCCAACTTGTTTGTCTGTCGTACTATAGCAATGTAGAAGGAGAAAAAAATGGTTGACTCTTTTCACATTTTGTTTGCATCTGCAAACTTTGTAGCTTTTATTTGTCATATTTATAAAAAGATAGGGTTCTAAGCAAATTTATAAATAAGGTATGAGATGTGGTGTTGTAGGGGTTAACAAAAGGTTAACACTGCTTCCGTCCCAAAATCCTGCTTCTTGAATATGGTGGACAAACCAGCACAAACCTGTCTAAAACCCCCTTCACACCAGCTCTTGGTCACCCTTCTGTAGGTACAAAATCAAGGAAAGAGAGGAAAAGGCTTCAGGCCATGCCAAATATGGTTCATCTTCTTGCAGATGACACGGCACTCCACTGCATTTTTTAGAAACCATCCTGTGAACTGAAGAGAATCTGTTATAAGAAGTTTATTTGATAAAGAAAATGTATGCATCTTATGCCTGGAAGATGGCTGTGTTAAGAAACTGTGCTTATCCATAGTGGCTTAATTGCAAGGAGCCATCCATTTATATAAAAATGTAAGTAAAGAAATTGGACATGTCTTGTGAACTGCCGCATCCCCTTTAGCAGGAAAGGAAGTCCTGTCTGTCATAAAGCTTGGTGACCCCATTCATCCTTCTTGTTTGCACAATGACAATTAGTTCCATGACTCCATATGCTGTGGTAGGTAGGTCGGTAGGTCGGTCGGTCGGTCGGTCGGTCAACTTTTTTACCCCAAGGGGGAAATTTGGCTTTTTACAGCGGCTCTTTAAATAAATAAATACAAAATTAGGTATATATACACACACTATGCTCTGAACCCACACCAGAATAGCTTTATAAATATAGATTTATAAAGAAAAGAAAACTTAAGACTAGACTGTCAGCATTTAGCAGGCATATTGCTGTTGGTGTAAAGGATCCCCCTGTAGCATTTCTGGTCACACTTCCACTGAATAATTTGTTCACTAAAAGTCCTCAGTGTTGATGAGTCGGAGAGAGGATGTGCAACAAAATTCACAATGGCACTGAGTTTTGTTTTAATTCTCTCCTTAACTACTATTTCCAGGGGTTCCACTATGCTCTGAACCCACACCAGAATAACTAAAATGATAGATTTATAAAGAAAAGAAAACTTCTGACTAGACTGTCAGCATTTAGCAGGCATATTGCTGCTGGTATAAAGGAGCCCCCGTCACATTGCTTGTCACACTTCTACTGAATCATTCGTTGGCTGAAAGTCCTCAGTGTTAGTATGTAAGAGAGAGAGGATGTGTAGCATTGTTCATAGAGGCACTCAGATTTTTTTTTAATCCTGTCCGTCACTACTATCTCAGGTGGGTCCAGAATATATCAAATAACTGTGCCTGCCCTTTTAATTAGCTTATTGATTCAGTTGGCCCCTCTTGAAGTGAAATGACCAGGTGTAGAAAACTGCACTGACCATCACAGGATTGTAGAAAACGTGAAGAACATTACTTCCCACATTAAAGGGACACAATCTCCTAAGGAAGAAGTACCTGCTCTGCCCTTCTGTGTTTTCTTTGTGTTCTGAGACAAGTGTAATCTGTCATTAATGTGGACCCCCAAGTACTTGTAGGAATGTGACACCTTTATATTCACTCCCTAAATAGTGACTGCCCATTGAGGCTCTTTGGTGTGATTAAAGTAAATAACCAGTTCCTTGGTTTTGCTGACATTAAGATCTAGACAATTCTCTTTAAACCAAGATAGAAAGCTCTCCACCTGACTCTGTCTCACACGCCCCCCCTTATCAATACACCCCATAAATGCAGAGTCATCTGAGAATTTCTACAAGTGACATGACCTGCTATTATATTTATAGTTGGAGCTGCACAGAGTTAAAGAGAGGGGGAGACAGGACTGTTCCTTGTGGTGCTACAGTGTTGCTCACACAGTCCTTGAGTCTAACAAACTGTGGTCTGCCCAACAGATCTTTCATTATTGAGGACACCATAGGCTTATCCTCCTGCACATCACTGAGTATACCCCTTAACAGGGTTGATGTGGTGCTATTGAGAACACTGGAGAAATCAGAAAATATAATCCTCACAGTTCTGTGTCCAGGTGAGCATAAGCCTTGTGGAGCAGATATATAATCATATCCTCCACTCCAATCTTTGTCTGGTAGGCAAACTGCAGAGGTTTCAGGTGGTCTACCACAGAAGGACTCCAGGACCAGCCTCTTAAAGTTCTTCATGGTGCGAGACCTAAGAGCCATTGGTCTGTAGTCATGAGGTGAAGAGGTGTCTGCCTTCTTTGGAACAAGAACATTGTCGCCATTGTTGCAGAGACTTAAAAATGTCTGCCTGACAACTGTTAAATGAGATAGGTGTGGATTTAATTGAGTTTTAAAGTGCTGAATAGCATTACCAAAAAGTCAAAGGTGAGTGACTGCTAGGAATGATTTTAAATTTTTAGTAACTTAATCAATGATCTTTTTAAATCAAAGTATGTAGGACATTAATGTAGACTCTTCAAAATATGTATTCAAAATATAAGCACCATGGGGGTGCATGAAGTATTTACTTTTAGCTAAATACAAAATCTGAGTTGTGCTGTAATTGTTTTCTTTCTAATTCATCTGGTGATGGTCTGTTATGTCAGCGACGCTTGATGAAATAAAAATTAGTTTAAGACTATCCATCTATCCATCCATTATCCAACCCGCTGAATCCGAACACAGGGTCACGGGGGTCTGCTGGAGCCAATCCCAGCCCACCGCAGGACACACACAAACACACCCACACACCAAGCACACACTAGGGCCAATTTAGAATTGCCAATCCACCTGACCTGCATGTCTTTGGACTGTGGGAGGAAACCGGAGCACCCGGAGGAAACCCACGCAGACACGGGGAGAACATGCAAACTCCACGCAGGGAGGACCCGGGAAGTGAACCCAGGTCTCCCAACTGCGAGGCAGCAGCGCTACCCACTGCGCCACCGTGCCGCCCTAGTTTAAAACTAAGAGCAGCAAATTGTGACTGTTCAGTGAACAGATTCTTTATGGTTTTCACCTTTTAAAACTAGTTTTGTCAAGGAAGTATCAGTGTAATTCTCATTTACCGGCGTTTATTTTGTACCTTTTGCTTTGGCATGTATAATTTTGACTTTATTTAATATCAGTACTGGAAAGTTTACAAAAGTAAAACACATAAACCAAAATGGCACAGTAGGTGTATGGATACTCATGACAAAAACAATGCATGATTTAAAGAGTATATGCTTTTCATTTTAAATGATTACTAAGTGTATGGAGATTTCTTTGAAATTACAGGATAAGATCAACATAATTGATTTCAGTAAGGTAGTCCTGTTTTTCAAAGGTCGTACCTATTAATATTTTATATGTATTTATTTTAGATGGTTTAATGATTATGGCTATACTCTCTGCATTTCTCTGTTTTCAGAAATTGCTGGATGAAGCAAAAGACCTGCTCTCTGACTGGCTAGATCACCAGAATGGAAGCCAAGTGACTGACAACTCCATTTTTTCCATTTTGCCCAAATACTGGGAAGCCGAATACCACAAAGACATGGAAGCACTTAATGTAAGTTATGCTTATCAGACACTATAATTACAAAAACATTTGTTAATAACATACATTTATTTTCCTCAGTCTATAACCCAAAAGCATTTAATTCTGGGTAGGGATGCCATGTCTTGTCCCAGAGCATGCTGAATCAGGAGGTGCAATCGGGTGTACACTACATACATGTAGTTCAGTCTGAACTATTAACATGCACTATATGGCCAAAAGTTTGGACACCTGACCATCGTATTAGCTTGTTGGACATCCCATTCCAAAGCCATGAGCATGAATACAGAGTTGGCCTCTCCTTTGTGGCTATAACAGCCTCCAGTCTTCAGTGTGTTTGTGTGAATTTATGCCCATTCAGCCAAAAGACCATTTGTGAGGTGAGGTACTAATGCTGGACGAGAAGACCTGGCTCACAATCGACATGCCAGTTAATCCCAAAACTGTTCAGTAGGGTAGAGGTCAGAGCTTTCCATGGGCAACTCAAGTTCCTCCATGTCTTTATGGACATGGCTTTGTGCACAATTATGCTGGACCATAAAAGGGCCTTCCCCAAAAACTGTTACCAATAAGTTGCACACGATTGTCTAAAGTGCCTTTTTATGCTGTAGCCTAAACCCTGTCATTATCCTTTCTCCACCAAACTATCCAGTCCAAAAGGTATCTTACTCCTAGCAAGTGTCAAACTCAGATTTTTCCATCAGACTGCCAGATAGTAAAGCGCGATTAATCATTCCAGATAATACATTTCCACTGCTCCACTGAGTCCAATGGTGGTGTGCTTTACATTCTGGTTGACACTTGCCATTGTGCATAGTGGATCTTAGGTTTTTGTGCAGCTGTCATCAAAAATCGCGCAGAAGAAGAAGTACCTCTGGTGCCAGACAATGAAAATGCGTCTGTTTTGTTGTTTTTGAGCTATTACACTTTCATTATTTGAATCACAAATAAATCGAGAAAAGTATGTGTAATTTTAAGTTTATGACTGCTATTTGTTACCACAGAATTAAAAAATACCTTATTTTCCATCATTTTATTCTTTAATCAAAAATCAAAATCTGAAAACTCCTTTCATTTTCGTTTTTTCGTTTTTGCTTCTAAAATGAAATTTCAAATACCAAAAAGTACACGGACCGAGATGGTCCTTAAATAGACAATAAGTCTATTTATATAAATAGTCTCACTGACTACCTTAGAGTATAAGAACGTGTAAGAATTGTGTAATGAGTGTAAGAATTTACAAAAACACTTAAATGAAACACAAAATTACATTCCATAAAATTCAAAGCAAATTGTGATAAAACAGATGCCATGCACCAGGTACATACCAAAAAACAATATGTAGCCTTTCTTTTTTAAAATTTTTGGTTTTAATACTGATAATATAAATAAATCTCTATATTAAGGTACATTAAGAATATTTTAACCTTTTAAAGAAATTCATCAATTTTTCATGTAAAGTTTGTTTATGTAATCTGTTATTTAATTTATTTTAAGTTTTAAAGTTTTAAGTTAGCAATGTGTGGAATCAAAAGCTATTTATTGGTAGCTTGACACTGAATGAACACATACTTTTGATCCATAGTTGATAGCCCCTTACCAACAGACCCCCAAAGTCTGAAATTAAGTAAAGTCTCCCACCACTACACTTACTGAACTGTTTCATTATTTGTGTTCAGGTTCTGCCCCCAGATGTTCTAACCAGAGTCAGTGAATATGTTCCAGAAATTGTGGATTTTGTCAAGAAGGTGATGGAAAACGGTTATGGGTAAGTCGGTGCTTAAACCCAATGAGATATTTAACTCTTAGGGTAATTTATAATTGAGTCTTGAATTTTTGTAGTTGATTTTTGTTCCTAGTTTTTTTAGAGGGTATAATGCCATTAAAACATGTGTCTGGTACTAGCCCCCGTGTAAAGCAGAAAGCAAAACATCTGTTCTTCATATAAAAATATTTAGCAGAATTCGTCTTTCAGGATGTTGTGAACAAAGTCTAAACCACTTTGTACTTATTGTTACTATGTCTTGTTTAATGTTTTTGTCTTAACTTCCGTGCTTAAGAGTAAATGCCATTAGGTCAGTTAGGCTTCATTCAAATTGTAATTAATTACAATCAGTAATTAAGTGTTGTCATCATGTCTGCCCGCTTTTTCAGGTAAATTTCCCAGATTAGCCAGTAATAGGGATTTTATTACAGCTAACTAAATAAATTTTTATTGCACATCATCTGTGGTGATGTGGATTTTCCTATACATTCCTATCTGGGTTTAAGTAAAGGGTTTATTATACTGTACCTGTTACCAAAGCCCACTGTCATACTGATGTTTAGTGTTATGTTACACATGAGCTTGCATCTTCAGTTTCTAAAATATACAAAAATATAAGGAGAGAAATGGCCACTTTTACCATAATTGATGATTTGAGGGTGGGCCAGGCTTACTTCATTTACTCCAACAGAATTTGGGAGGGATATATAGATCAACAGATCAAACTAACAAACAAACTTTATTTGTCCCCAGGAGGAAATCTGGCTTTTTATAGAAGCTCTTTAAATAAATAAATAAATACAGAAATAGGTAGATAAATAAATAAATTAAATATACACATACACCAGAATAACTATAAAACAGGACAAATTAAAAACAAAGAAAAGTTGTGACTTGGCAGTCCCAGTCCCAGTGAGGCGCTATGCAGACGTATCACTGTTGGTATAAAGAAGCCCCCGTCACGTTTCTTGTCACACTTCTACTGAATGATTCGTTGGCTGAAAATCCTCAGTGTTAGTGTGTCAGAGAGATGATGTGCAGCATTGTTCATAGTGACACTCAGTTTTCTTTTAATCCTGTCCATCACTACTGTCTCGGAGGGGTCCAGAGTGTATCCCATAACAGAGGCTGCCCTTTCACTTAGCTTGTTGATTCAGGGGTTCTCCCTTGAAGTGATGTTACCAGCACAGCACATGTTATATTAATTAGAAAATAAATCGGTAACACTTATAGTTTAGGTACTGTACAAATGCATATATTACTCGTTTACCCTTAAATAACAAGACCTTAACAAGGGCTTCTTCTGGTGTTAACAACACTTACAAAGCATCAGTAAAGCAGTTATTCACCTACGCAAGGCGACCTACTAAAATAACTTCACTTTGGAACAGTCAGAGGTACCTTAAGTGAGACATTTCTCTTGATACTGCATACTTCATTATAAAACCTGCAAATCCTTCATATTAACAAGTAATTTTGCCAGCATACCAAAGAATCTTATTATGCCAAAATGTTCAGAGATGAATAACCCTTCTACTGATGTTTTATAAGTGTATTAAAGACCAAAAGAGGCCATTGCTAAGCTCTTGATACATAAGAGTAAATGAATAACAGATACATTTTTGAAGTACCTAAACTAAAGTGTTACCAATCTATCATTTAGCACGTTTACTTGCACTTAAATAACCTGGCTATTCACAGAAATCTGATTTCTAAAATGGCATGTAAAATTAGGTTCTTCTGAGTATCCGGATTAGCAGAGGTAGATTTCTCCATGAATAATCTGATTATATGGCCATGTTAACCCACAACTGGGTTATTGTTAAGGATTTTGTAGTCGGCGCAGGTCTGTTGCACCATCAGCTTGTGTGTGTTTTTGCTTTGCTCGTGCTTTCAGCAGCCATAGGTAGAACTGTCCACAAAAAGCAATTTCAGAGGCTAATGTTTGGACAATCACTTTATTCCTTCTCTTGGCTAAAATAATCTCTCTCATTATTTCAGAAATTGCTAAATTTATGTCGATGAGCTGAATGTACAAAGGTTAACTTGGCAACATAGTCTCGAGAGCAGTAGGGTAACATGTTAAATTTAATGTGTGTTTTATTTTTTAAAGCAATGACTAACCTAGCTCAATGCTTATTGAATTTAAAAATACCTGTATTATTATTATTATTATTCCCATAACATTGAATGTAAGTCTAGAAGCACACATGCCGGTCCTAAGCAAGGTTCAATCGCACAGCCAAGTAGAAACGAGTTTGCTGTGTGCAATCTGGTAACAGAAACCTATAAACAAAGCGTCAGTTTGACTAGATATGTACAGTATATAAAACACAAGGAAATGATCACAGACGCCAAGCTTATTTTCAGATTCACGGTGGCCAATGACAACATTTAACTCTTTTATGTGTAGTTTAATGACATTGCAGTGGGTTGCCAAAGGAGAACTCCAGAAGATTCCTTGCGCTTATAAATGCGGATTATCGAGAAGTCAGGTTTCTGCCTCAACTGGGTTATTCACCCTAACCTGATTATGTGTGTCAGTGTAAACGCACTGACTTAGACTGCAAGTGTATATCATTAAAATAAAAGTTTGATAATACTTACTGTACATAATTGTTTTCACATAAAAAATCAATTTCGCTGATTTCTTTTGTCAATCTCCATGAGACAAAGTTGCTTGGATGCTCCTGTTTGTTTGAAGCGTCTGAGCTTTTACTTTTTTCATTTGCCTTTTCTGTTTCCTCCTTTGATTTCTCTTTTTACAGATACGTCTCAAATGGTTCTGTCTATTTTGACACGGTGAAATTTGATGCTAGTGAAAAACATTCCTATGCCAAACTGGTTCCAGAGGCTGTAGGAGATCAAAAAGCACTTCAGGAGGGTGAAGGTATGGAGAGGCTAATACTTGCCAATGTGATGCTTATAATATTCTGAAGCTTTAGGTTTTCCTTCTTATTTTGCAGTCAGCAGGGATGTTTTTAGCATCTCATCCAGTATCTTTATAGTCAAGCAGCATTCACCAGTCCTGCTGTCCAAATACTATTTGAGCCAGCATTATGCACTGTTTAACTGAATGGGAATTACAGCCACTGCTCGATTAACATATTGACTGCTGGACCATTTATTACTAGCACGCTGCAATATACTGTAGGTTGTGAAATGAATAGACCTTGACACCAAAAGGAGGTTTGCGGCAGCCACATGTATAATTGAGTAAGGTTGTAAATATGAAGATTTGGTAACACCGAAGTGTACAGGTTGAGCCCAACAACAGAACTGAGTGCAAATAGAGGATGACTGGCTTTTAAAACATGTTGGCAGAAGTGACATCATCTGGGCCCGGAACCGGAAGTGACATTCTGGGTTGCAAAACCAGAAGTGACGTCATTGGGCCAGAACTGGAAGTTTCGTTGTTGGAATTGGTTGGAATTTCCCATGTTTGGTCTGCAGAGATAAAAGAGAAAGGTTTACTGCACTCTGCCACCCTCTGTCCTAGTGTGGAATTACCTTCTTTTGGTTCTTCTAGCTGCCTCCCATGCGCGCGTGTGTGTGTGACAAGGTCTAATCTCTCTCATATATGAAGAATAATGAACTCTATCAAAATACTTAACAAAAAAACAAACAAAGAAATGTTTTAGAAAGCAATGGTTTTATTATCAACAGTAATTGTCAAAAATGTAAAGAAACTTAATTACTTTATTTTGACCAACAACATGACTAAAAGTCTCCATTTCAATGATAGTCCTAGAAGCATGGCACCATGCACAGTGCGGGCTTAGAAGCACGTGCCATAAATATAACACATTTCTTTGCGCTGTCCACACTTTTTACACACAACACATTGGTAGTTGGTGACTTTTTGCACTTGGTGGGCAGAAGAATGTCCATGTAGTGCTGTCATGACAAGACGGACGTCTTATGATGAAGAAATGCCTCCAGGGCAGCAATCTGCATCAGTGCCAGAGCCTATAGTACAAGTTCCACATCATCCAATTAATTGCCACTATCCTGATCGGTGTCATTATCATTAAAATATTCATCTTGCAACAAATCTAATTGTTTGAAAACATCAACAGACTTATCCCTTTTTTATGGCAACATAACTATAGACTGTCTATTTATAGCACTATTTTCAGGAAGCTGTTCCATCTTAAAAATAAATAAATTATATTACTATTCACTAGATGACAGCACTATAGTAGATAACTGAGACATGGCAGCAAAGCTCACCAGCAAGCTAGCTGTGCCTATAGTGGCTGAGTACTTAAATACATACGAGTTGTATCGTAAGTTACCTCTTGACAGGCTCAGTGAGATACGACTTAACTCATACCTCGCGTTCAAAGTGTTAGGGGGCAATGTAAGTGGTAAGCAGGTTAACTGTAATAAAAATTAATAAGAGGATATTTGTCAAAGAGCAAATTCAGTTTTATACCAAACGCTGTTATATATTCCTGATTTGTTGTACTTTTGTTATTTTATCATCCTTGGATAATGTCTGTTGAAAGTTAAATCCTCTGCTGGATATTAAATGTACAGTGCATCTGGAAAGTATTCACAGCGCATCACTTTTTCCACATTTTATGTTACAGCCTTATTCCAAAATGGATTAAATTAGTTTTTTTCCCTCAGAATTCTACACACAACACCCCATAATGACAACGTGAAAAAAGTTTACTTGAGGTTTTCGCAAATTTATTAAAAATAAAAAAACTGAGAAATCCCATGTACATAAGTATTCACAGCCTTTGCTCAATACTTTGTCGATGCACCTTTGGCACCAATTACAGCCTCAAGTCTTTTTGAATATGATGCCACAAGCTTGGCACACCTATCCTTGGCCAGTTTCGCCCATTCCTCTTTGCAGCACCTCTCAAGCTCCATCAGGTTGTATGGGAAATGTCGGTGCACAGCCATTTTAAGATCTCTCCAGAGATGTTCAATGGGATTCAAGTCTGGGCTCTGGCTGGGCCACTCAAGGACATTCACAGAGTTGTCCTGAAGCCACTCCTTTGATGTCTTGGCTGTGTGCTTAGGGTCGTTGGCCTGCTGAAAGATGAACCGTCGCCCCAGTCTGAGGTCAAGAGCGCTCTGGAGCAGGTTTTCATCCAGGATGTCTCTGTACATTGCTGCAGTCATCTTTCCCTTTGTCCTGACTAGTCTCCCAGTCCCTGCTGCTGAAAAACATCCCCACAGCATGATGCCGCCACCACCGTGCTTCACTGTAGGGATGGTATTGGCCTGGTGATGAGCGGTACCTGGTTTCCTCCAAACGTGATGCCTGGCATTCACACCAAAGAGTTCAATCTTTGTCTCATCAGACCAGAGAATTTTCTTTCTCATGGTCTGAGAGTCCTTCAGGTGCCTTTTGGCAAACTCCAGGCGGGCTGCCATGTGCCTTTTACTAAGGAGTGGCTTCCGTCTGGCCACTCTACCATACAGGCCTGATTGGTGGATTGCTGCAGAGATGGTTGTCCTTCTGGAAGGTTCTCCTCTCTCCACAGAGGACCTCTGGAGCTCTGACAGAGTGACCATCAGGTTCTTGGTCACCTCCCTGACTAAGGCCCTTCTCCCCCGATCGCTCAGTTTAGATGGCCGGCCAGCTCTAGGAAGAGTCCTGGTGGTTTTGAACTTCTTCCAATTACGGATGATGGAGGCCACTGTGCTCATTGGGATCTTCAAAGCAGCAGAAATTTTTCTGTAACCTTCCCCAGATTTGTGCCTCGAGACAATCCTGTCTCGGAGGTCTACAGACAATTCCTTTGACTTCATACATGGTTTGTGCTCTGACATGAACTGTCAACTGTGGGACCTTATATAGACAGGTGTGTGCCTTTCCAAATCATGTCCAATCAACTGAATTTACCACAGGTGGACTTCAATTAAGCTGCAGAAACATCTCAAGGATGATCAGGGGAAACAGGATGCACCTGAGCCCAATTTTGAGCTTCATGGCAAAGGCTGTGAATACTTATGTACATGTGCTTTCTCAATTTTTTTATTTTTAATCCATCCATCCATCCATCCTCTTCCGCTTATCTGAGGTCGGGTCGCTGGGGCAGCAGCTTGAGCAGAGATGCCCAGACTTCCCTCTCTCCAGCCACTTCTTCTAGCTCTTCCGGGAGAATCCCTAGGCATTCCCAGGCCAGCCGAGAGACATAGTCCCTCCAGTGTGTCCTGGGTCTTCCCCGGGGCCTCCTCCCGGTTGGACGTGCCCGGAACACCTCACCAGGGAGGCGTCTAGGAGGCATCCTGATCAGATGCCCGAGCCACCTCATCTGACTCCTCTCGATGCGGAGGAGCAGCGGCTCTACTCTGAGCCCCTCCCGGATGACTGAGCTTCTCACCCTATCTTTAAGGGAGAGCCCAGACACCCTGCGGAGGAAACTAATTTCAGCCGCTTGTATTTGCAATCTCGTTCTTTCGGTCACTACCCATAACTCAAGACCATAGGTGAGGGTAGGAACATACAGGTGTTGGTCATAAAATTAGAATATCAGGACAAAGTTGATTTATTTAAGTAATTCCATTCAAAAAGTGAAACTTGTATATTAGATTCATTCGTTACACACAGACTGATGTATTTCAAATGTTTATTTCTTTTAATTTTGATGATTATAACTGACAACTAATGAAAGTCCCAAATTCAGTATCTCGTAAAATTAGAATATTGTGAAAAGGTTCAATATTGAAGACACCTGGTGCCACACTCTAATCAGCTAATTAACTCAAAACACCTGCAAAAGCCTTTAAATGGTCTCTCAGTCTAGTTCTGTAGGCTACACAATCATGGTGAAGACTGCTGACTTGACAGTTGTCCAAAAGACGACCATTGACACCTTGCACAAGGAGGGCAAGACACAAAAGGTCATTGCTAACGAGGCTGGCTGTTCACAGAGCTCTGTGTCCAAGCACATTAATAAAGAGGGGAAGGGAAGGACAAGATGTGGTAGAAAAAAGTGTACAAGCAATAGGGATAACCGCACCCTGGAGAACATTGTGAAACAAAAGCCATTCAAAAATGTGGGGGAGATTCACAAAGAGTGGACTGCAGCTGGAGTCAGTGCTTCAAGAACCACCACGCACAGACGTATGCAAGACATGGGTTTCAGCTGTCGCATTCCTTGTGTCAAGCCACTCTTGAACAAGAGACAGCGTCAGAAGCGTCTCGCCTTTGGACTGCTGCTGAGTGGTCCAAAGTTATATTCTCTGATGAAAGTAAATTTTGCATTTCCTTTGGAAATCAAGGTCCCAGAGTCTGGAGGAAGAGAGGAGAGGCACAGAATCCATGTTGCTTGAGGTCTAGTGTAAAGTTTCCACAGTTAGTGATGGTTTGGGGTGCCATGGCATCTGCTGGTGTTGGTCCATTGTGTTTTCTGAGGTCCAAGGTCAACGCAGCCATCTACCAGGAAGTTTTAGAGCACTTCATGCTCCCTGCTGCTGACGAACATTATGGAGATGCAGATTTCATTTTCCAACAGGACCTGGCATCTGCACACAGTGCCAAAGCTACCAGTACCTGGTTTAAGGACCATGGTATCCCTGTTCTTGATTGGCCAGCAAACTCGCCTGACCTTAACCCCATAGAAAATCTATGGGGTATTGTGAAGAGGAAGATGCAATACACCAGACCCAACAATTCAGAAGAGCTGAAGGCCACTATCAGAGCAACATGGGCTCTCATAACACCTGAGCAGTGCCACAGACTGATCGACTCCATGCCACGCCGCATTGCTGCAGTAATCCAGGCCAAAGGAGCCCCAACTAAATATTGAGTGCTGTACATGCTCATACTTCTCATGTTCATACCTTTCAGTTGGCCAACATTTCTAAAAATCCTTTTTTTGCATTGGTCTTAATTGATATTCTAATTTTCCGAGATACTGAATTTGGGACTTTCATTAGTTGTCAGTTATAATCATCAACATTAAAAGAAATAAACATTTGAAATACATCAGTCTGTGTGTAATGAATGAATCTAATATACAAGTTTCACATTTTGAATGAAATTACTGAAATAAATCAACTTTGTCATGATATTCTAATTATATGACCAGCACCTGTAGATCGACTGGTAAATTGAGAGCTTTGCCTTACGGCTCAGCTCCTTTTTCACCACGACAGACCGATGCAGAGCCCTCATCACTGCGGATGCCGCACCGATCCGCCTGTCGATCTCACGCTCCATTCTTCCCTCACTCGTGAACAAGACCCCAAGATTCTTGAACTCCTCCACTTGAGGCAGGATCTCGCTCCCAACTCTGAGAGGGCACTCCACCCTTTTCCGGCTGAGGACCATGGTCTTGGATTTGGAGGTGCTGATTCCCATCCCAGCCGCTTCACACTCAGCTGCGAACCAATCCAGAGAGAGCTGAAGACCACGGCCTGATGAAGCAAACAGGACAACATCATCTGCAAAAAGCAGTGACCCAATCCTGAGTCCACCAAACCAGACCCCCTCAACACCCTGGCTGCGCCTAGAAATTCTGTCCATAAAAGTTATGAACAGAATCTGTGACAAAGGGCAGCCCTGGCGGAATCCAACTCTCACTGAAAACGGGTTTGACTTACTGCCGGCAATGTGGACCAAGCTCTGACACCTTATCAGGGGGTCCGGTACCCCATACTCCCGGAGCACCCCCCACAGGATTCCCCGAGGGACACAGTGGAATGCCTTTTCCAAGTCCACAAAACACATGTAGACTGGTTGGGTGAACTCCCATGCACCCTCCAGGACTCTGCTAAGGGTGTAGAGCTGGTCCACTGCTCCGCGACCAGGACGAAAACCACACTGTTCCTCCTGAATCCGAGGTTCAACTATCCTTCGGACCCTCCTCTCCAGAACCACCGAATAGACTTTTCCAGGGAGGCCGTGGAGTGTGATTCTGTGATTCTACAAATTCTGTAGTTGGAACACACCCTCCGGTCCCCCTTCTTAAAGAGGGGGACCACCACCCCGGTCTTCCAATCCAGAGGCACTGTCTGTTATGTCCAGGCGATGTTGCAGAGACGTGTCAATCAAGACAGCCCTACAACATCCAGAGCCTTGAGGAACTCCGGGCGTATCTCATCCACCCCCGGGGCCCTGCCTCCAAGGAGTTTTTTGACCACCTCAGTGACCTCAGTCCCAGAGATGGGGAAGCCCACCTCCGAGTCCCGAGGCTCTGCTTCCTCATTGGAAAGCATGTTAGTGGGATTGAGGAGGTCTTCGAAGTACTTCCCCCACCGACCCACAATGTCCCGAGTCGAGGTCAGCAGCGCACCATCCCCACCATATACAGTGTTGACACTGCACTGCTTCCCCCTCCTGAGACGCCGGACGGTGGACCAGAATCTCCTCGAAGCCGTCCAAAAGTCGTTCTCCATGGCCTCCCCAAACTCCTCCGATACCCGAGTTTTTGCCTCAGCAACCACTGAAGCCGCATTCCGCTTGGCCTGCCGGTACCTATTAGCTGCCTCCAGAGTCCCACAGGACAAAAGGGACCGGTAGGACTCCTTCTTCAGCTTGACCGCATCCATCACCGCCGGTGTCCACCAATGGAAGTCCGATGACACGACCACAAAGTCGATCAACGAACTGAGGCCTAGGGTGTCCCAGTGCCAAGTGCACATATGAACACCTTTATGCTTGAACATGGTGTTTGTTATGGACAATCTGTGACGAGCACAGAAGTCCAATAACAAAACTCCACTCGGGTTCAGATCGGTTCCTCCCAATCACACCCATTATTTTAATCATTATTAAATTTATTTTTAATAAATTTGCAAAAACCTCAAGTAAATTTTTTTCACGTTGTCATTATGGGGTGTTGTGTGTAGAATTCTGAGGAAAAAAATCAATGTAATCCATTTTGGAATAAGGCTGTAACATAACAAAATATGGAAAAAGTGATACGCTGTGAATACTTTCCGGATGCACTGTAATTATAATAAAGTAAGTTTATGTTAAATTTTTTCCCTTCTCTATTTTGACTAGTTTTCTTCTAACTGTAATTTTAGTTTATTTTATGAGTACCAGCTAATTGGACTTTAAACGTATAATAGATGACATAAAGGCAATTATTTTTTCTGTAGTGTGTAATTTGTGCATACTGAAGACAACCACTAAATTAATGTAGTAGAAAGTAAGAAATCCTTATCGAGCCTGTACTTTTAATAAAATCAAAGTCTGTTTTGTAATTTATTATGCTTGTTTACCTTGGTGCAGGAAGACTGTTACTGTACTCCATCTATACTCATGACAATATTTAAACTACTGCTGCTGCCTTCTAAAGCCAGCCCAGCGGGGAATCCAAGAAGCAATGAGACTTGTTGATGAGTGGTGATTGGTTAATCATTTGGTTGTAATGTGTTGGCATTGCTTGAAATGCTAAAATGATGAGCATTTTTTAATTGGAATAAACCTGTTTTTGGTTAAGGTTATAAAAGGTGAACCTAATTAATAACTCAAACTAAGACTCCATACTATAACTTAAAGTTAGCTTTGTACATAGAAATAAACCTTTGAGTGGTAATAAATGTTTGTTTCTATCAATTAAAATAAAAAATACCTTTAGCAATAACTCAGGTAATTACAGGAGTTTTGGAATAATTTCATTTTCTGTACTTGAGTAAAATAATACAGGACAACACAACATAAAAACCTACTCTAAATCAGAATTCCCCTAGCATGTTTGGCGTTGTGACACTCTTTTTACCCCATGCAGGTGTCTTCATGACGTCAAAAGGGTGGGTTGGGATCCCCATTAGTGAAGTAAGGATAAACCTCTCTAGGGGGGGCGGGGGGTGTTAAGTGTGATCGTCAAATTGGTGTCGCCCTTAGTGAAGCGAGCACAATTGGCAGCACGGAGACCCACTTTTCATCTCACTACCGATTTAAACCAGCAGAAACTCGCGACCCACTGGCAGTGGCCTGGTGGTTTAGAAACGCTGCTCTAGATAGTAAGCCACCTTGTTGCTTTGCACATCTTCATTTTGCACTTGCTGGCTCAACTGACAGAATGTCTTTAGACTGATAGAGGAAATCAAACTAGCTAGAACAAACCTGAGTGTGAATGGGGAGAATATACATGTGAAAGTCACTCCAGACAAGATTTAGATATGGCAGTGTGTGTGTGTGTGTGTATATATAAAAAAATGATGTGTGTGTATATATTGTCTAAGTAGTTTTTCAGCGGGTATAGTAAGTAACTCTGTCTGTTCCAACTCTGCTTTAAGACACACAGAGGGTTTTTAAGTAATCAGTAGAAGTTGGGACACCTGTGCAAATTGTTTGGTTCAACTTGCAAGGCTTCATTTAAGGCCCATTTTGTAATACTCTGAAATAATCTTTTGTTTTCAGTTTTTGCTAACCTAAACTTTAAATTTGAACCTCTGGCAGTTTACTGCTTACCTTTTCACCATTTTAGGTCATTCATTGCATTTTAACTGATAAATAATTAAATTTGAAGAAATAACTGGAAAAACTGAGGTTTTCTAAAACTTTTGACTGGTAGTGTGGAGTGTGTGTGTGTGTGTGTGTGTATGTTTGTGTATATGTGTGAATTAGAACCCCTTAATTTTCTTTGCATGCATTTTGCACTTTATATACTTCTGTTATATCAGAAATTTTATCTCTGTTCTGTATGAAAGCATGAGATTAAATATTGTTCTCTGCTGTAACCTCAAATTACATGGGCTAAGTAACATACAGTTGATTCAGAAAGTATTCAGACCCCATCACTTTCTGCACTTTTCGTGTTGTTTATTTAATTTGAAATGGATAAATTTGCCATTTTTACCCATCAATCTTTAATCAGTAACCCATAATGACAAAGTGAAAACATGTTTGCAGAAAGGTTTGCAAGTTTAAAAAAATCATAAACTGAAATCGAATTTAAGTGCACAATCATTCCTAAAATGCATTAGAATGGATTCCACCACAGAAGAGCGGTGTGCAGTATAAAGTAAAATTTCTTTGTTTTTCTTAATGCAGGTGATCTTAGTATTTCAGCCGATCGTCTGAGTGAGAAGAGGTCTCCTAATGATTTTGCACTGTGGAAGGCTTCCAAGCCTGGAGAACCATCTTGGGATTCTCCCTGGGGAAAGGTAGGAAAGAAGAATAAGAATGTATTTATATTTT